>NW_018128121.1:469715-481973 GCF_001952655.1 Monopterus albus
CCCTCCATGGAGGACCTGTACACCTCACGGGTCAAAAGGAGGGTGGAGAGGATCACTGCAGACCCCTCACACCCTGGACACAATCTGTTCAAACTCCTCCCCTCTGGATGGTGTTACAGGTCACTGTGCACCAAGACAACCAGGCACAGGGATAGTTTCTTCCCCCACGCCCCCCATTAGGATGATTACAGCTTTTTGTGATAGGTCAGTGTGGAAAAATGTACCAGAAATAAATACATCCAATCAAATATTCCCCATCCAATCTGTTCCAAGTGAACCAAACAACAGATGTGAAAAAATGTCATTTTTGATTTTTGAAGATGAAACTGAAAAAAATAATCTGTACCCCAAAATACCAAATGAATGAACCAGTCCAAATACAGCATGTCACTAAGGCTACTCTAGTAGGCATGCCTTCAATCCAACTGCTAAAGATGATTGTTTGATCACTTATATTTATGTGTTTGTGTTTACATCAGCTCCAGTTTTACAATCCTCACCTTTTTATTGCCACCAGAGTCCTGATAACACCATAATAGTCACCACAAAGCTGAGAAGTGTGCCACTTGTTTTAACACAGACAGCTACCAACCCATGCACAACAGTATATTTATAGCTAGATTGGTTCTTTCCTGACCTTTCCACCCATGCATTTAATAGTCTGTATACAGTACTTATATCTCTGAGTACTGTTTGCACCTTCTTATCATTTCACAGGCCTTATTAGAAATTACTCTTTAATGTCAGAGCTGAATTATTGGAGACACCATGGAGCTCATTATGAAATGCTGTAGAGCTGAAAGACCTCGCCTATCCTGACGAGTTGAAATGGATGAAGGATGTTGTGGCACATTGAGTGAGGGTCTGCTTTGTTTAGTGAAGATAAAAATAGGCTTAGCCTGTGATCAGGAGCAATTATGTGGATAAATGTTCTTTGGTTTTTCTATGACAGGATTGTGGTTTTGTTTTGATTGCATGTATACATTTCCCTTGTGCTGATGCAGCTTTTTTTTATATGTTAAAATCTTCATGTTTTGTCTTTTTACCATGTTGATATAAAATGATTTCAGTGTGGTAAGGTGCCATGACAAGCTAACGAGGTAATCAACAGTAAACAAAAAGCTCAACAATCAGTGTTATTCTTCTCCGAGCACATCTGTCCTTGAGCTGTTTGTTTCTGTAGTGTTTCATATGAAAGTTATAGAGACCTGGAAAGCTTTGAATGCCTGTAATCAACTTTTCATCTTGTCTCACTGTTTTGAAGTTGCTAGGCCAGAGTTTAGTTCAGTAAACAAGATCACATCTGTAGGAAATGAAGGAAGTGTGGAAATCCAATAGGTTGTTGATGGCTTATGATTGGGAAACTTTCCTCATCTGACAGGCGTTTTGACCAGCCACACTGTTGGACTTACTGCTCTCTACTGAATAGACCTCTGGTGTCTTCAGGAGGAACATGAGGTTAATCTACGTGGGAACCGACTGGTAGTTAAAACACACACACCCTTAAAGAAACAATACATATATTTGTTACCTTAAAATAACAGCTTGAAAATCATTTTGCTGGTAGGCTGGCTTCTAATTAGGTGAACAGCATCTCTGCTATTGCCACCGTGTGCTGGAATCATCTGTTACTGCACTGTGTAACTTTGGGTGAGCGTCCCTGACGCCTTGCTTTGTGAAAGTAGCATCAAATAAAATGTTATATTCATTCAATTCAGAATGAACAGTCAAACCTTAACATAGGTGTGGTGTATTGTGCAACATACTTGCCATTGATTTTATTTCATGTGATGCAAAAAAATAACATTTGAAGAGTAGTCCAGCCTGGTGATATGCACTGACGCACAGATCTCTAATCTACTTCAGTCACACACTAGCATTCAGTACAATGTAGAATCTGTGCTGGTCCCTTCTCCCTCCTCCTCCATGCTTTCATTTTCAGTATGCAGTCAGTATTTAACAGACATCATTTTCACTGCTGTTTGCTATTATAGCAAAAAGAACTGATTAGTGTTCTATAAGAAATATGCTTACATTTACTGTTTTTCATATTCATTTGACCCATTTACATTGAAATTTTTGCACTTTCTTTGCAGACATTTAGCGTTAGCTTTAACATTGACTGCTATAATTGTTTCTGCACTGACTATACTCAGTAGCCACTTAACTAGAAGTAATTAGACAACAGTGGGTCTACAATAATTAGGCCTACTTATGACAAACTATCAGCAACACAGATCCTCCCTTGTGCACTCATCTGTCTGATACACCTCCTACCTCTTCATTACTTTGCTCATCATCAAATGCAGCAGCTATTTATGGTCCTTGGTTTATTGCTCCATTACTTACTTTTGCACACTTAGCATCATCAAGTCCATTTTCTTTTTCAGTGTCGCTGCAGCTGTTGAATAAATGTTATACAGAGGTGGAAAGTAACTAAGTACCTTTACTGTACTTAAATACAATTTTGAGGTATCTGTACTGTACTTTACTTTACTTTAAAGTACTGTAGTACTTTTCTGCTCCTTTATACTTCAACTTCACTAATTTCAAAGAAACATATTATACTTTGTACTCATTACCTTGATAACTTACTTTTCAGAAAGAGGTTACTAATACAAAATGCAGTATAATCACAAGATGCATTGAACCTTTGTGTAAAATTCACAAGCTACTCAGCAGTAATTCACACTATAAGCATGTAATCTATTTAAAAGTAACTCTACCATTACCAGCTGCAATATTAAATGTGGAGTACAATAATACATCAATAATTAAAAATGAATAAAAGGCACATCAGTCTAAACTGTGCCATTTTGCAAAATGAATACTTTTTACTTTTATATTTTCTGTTAATACTGTTTTACTTAAGCAACATTTTGAATGCAAGACTTCATATAACTTTACTTTACTTACTTATAACAGAGTATTTTTACACTGTGGTATTGCTACTTTTACTTACGTAAACAATCTGAGTAGTTTTCCCACCACTGCTGTTGTCTGTATAGGCTGTGAAAGCTATTGTAATATCTAAGCAGTTCAGGGGAAGAGGTTGTGTAATTATTGCTTTTGTTGCAAGAAATAGTTTTTTGTACCAGAAAATATTTTATTTGTGTACTTTGCAGGAATTTTTCACTGTTACACAACTAGATTTTGCATCAGGATGTTTAAATCCACCCTATTTAAATTTAAAACACTACTTTTACTTTAACAAAACACCAGTGCTTCTGGCAACTGCACATAGTTAAGGTACTGAATTTGTATGTGTGAATTTTTCTACTTTACACACTGTAAACTCCTTGTTCACTACATTTTAGGGGGAACGATTACTTTTTTACTTAATTTATTTTACAGCTACATGCAGTACATGGCCACAGAGAAAATTAAAATGATCTCCATGGTTTTGCAAAGGATGGAAGTAATTACTAATTAGCTGCCAATGTCTCTCCAGCACAGGTGGATGAAGGTATGCATGTGAGTGTGTCACCAGTATGTAAGAGGCACTGCTGCTAGGGAAGCAGTATCAGTGCATATACACACACTTCCTCCACACTAAAAGACTGATACTGGATTGTATGTGTGAGGGACAGAAACAGGGATAAAGAAAAAAGGAGAATGTAAGACAATGGAAGCTTGTAACCGTGTTCCATTACATTGCTTCTGCAGAAAATCCATTCATGGATGGCCATGTCCCTGCACCAGTCTAACCAGTTAACTGGTGTGAGTGTATGTGTTTGAAAGTGCATGAAAATAGTCTACTGTAGCCATATCAAAATGAATGCATCTGAGTGCATTAAGTGCTTCCAACCAATCTGGGAGGTACTTTATTTTAATACCAGACCCGAGGACGCTCCAAAACCGTGATTACAAACCATTTCTATTCTGAGAAAGTTGTGTGTATTTGTGCATGTTTGTACTGGTCTAAATACACTAAAAGAAAGTCTATCACCAGCAAGGCAGAGGTGACTCAGCTGGCTCCGGCTGCAGTACAGCTTGTGAGCAGGGTAAGAGTATGTGTTGAGTGTATGCACATGTTTGTGGCTTGTGTGTACACGAATGTGTGTGTTTGCACCAGTACTTGTACTAACTCTGGTTTTCCTGGTCTAAAAATGGTCTGACAGCTGGAAGCTTGTTGTTGCGACCCCATCCAAGCAATTCCCCTTCACTCATGTATGCTCGCTGAGACGTATCAAGGTGTTGATGTTGGACTGGAATCTACGTGTGTGTGTATCTAGTCTGGTGTGAGCATTTCTGGGTATTTTGAGAGAGCCCTGGCACTTGGACCCTGCTTTATCTCTGCTCAGCATGCCAAGTGGATAAAAACTGCTCCTTTATTAAATGAATAATGAAAGTCCGTGCTCTGCTGCAAACAGAGAGATACAAGTAATCTTCTTTCAGTTCTCACTATGTAAACTTTATTGATTTTTCATAGCTTACTGTAAGTCTAGTTTTAATAACTTAGTTTTCTTTCAACTACAGTTGAGCCTGTTGTAAAGGAAACTGCTGAAAACCATCCTTGTTGTTATCATGGTGACAACCCACAGGCTAATTTATGGGAAATTTGTAGTGTCAAAAAAGGCATACTGTGATGCTAACACATTGGTGGTTGGAGCAGTGAAAATATGCTGATACTTGCCTCTTCCTTCAATCATAAAAGCTAAATATTTAAATCATTCTATCATTGTTATCCACTGAAATGTCATGATTTGAGAAGCAGTTAAAAAAAACTACTCTCATGTTATAGATGGCTAGCATCTTTTTTAATGAATCTACTTTGCTGACATCACACTACTAACAGTCTGATTGATCAATGCTGAAAATTTGCCAGAAAAGCATTTTGAGCAACTTTTCAAGAAAAATTTTTGCAAATATTTGTCTTAAAAATGTCTGTTAACCGTCAGTGTGTTGTAATTAACAAATAGCAAACAGCGGCTTATTTACACATTAAGCATGCACAGAGACATAAACATTTAAGTTCAATTTTAACTCCTCTTTTTGCTGTTTTGTTTTCGATGAACATCTGCGGTAAATATCTGACTATTGAGCCGCATAATGCTCCTGTTGTATATATTCATTAGGTAGTCACTTATTTTGTTTGTCTGCCCCTTGCTGTTGGGCAGGTAGTGGGTGTTTCAGAGCTTCTTTAAAACAAATAGTAACTTTTGCGAGCCACAGAAAAATGACAGCACAAATACCTGGCAAACAGCCAGTTAAATTGCAGTCAGCCCTACATGACATCACATGTGTTCTATCTGGTTTGATTGCCAAAGGTTTGGGCATGTGTATTGTTATTTGCCCACATTCGGGGCTCTTGACATTGTGAGCGTGGGGCTAGCGGCCTCTATAGCTAAAGCGCAATTAAAAACACCATTTCTAAACATTCACTGACCTTAAGATATGTAATTTCTCCAGAGTGTGCTGGGCCTACCCCAGGATCTCTTACCAGTTGGACATAGCCAGAAGACCTCGAAAGGGAGGCATCCTGATAAGATGTCCAAACCAGTTCAACTCAATTCAAGATCCCTGATCACAATGGTCGCTTCGAGTTGCACTACCTCATTCAGATTAGGGAAACCGGGGCACCCTGCTGGAGTCAGACCTCAGAGAGGAGCTCGACAGTGGGTGTCTGGTGGCTGGGCCTTGACCCATGGGCACAGCCAGAAAAAATGACATGGAGCCACCACCTGCAGGGAAAGGAATCGGAATCGGGTGCAATACAAGTGGGGTGGCAGGCTAAATTGAATACCTGGGTGTCTTGATCCCTGACTGCGTAGGCTAGACTGTCTGACAATAACATACCAAAATACCTGTTTGCTTCTACTGTATATGAGGTGATACTATGTTGAATGAATGTTGAATATCTAATAAGTTGCAATTTGGTACAAACTATGGAAAGTGTGCTGTTCTGCATAAAACAGACCTAAAAGCACTAGTTTCTGGCAACAGCAGTTGCTAGAAGAAGTGAATGGAAATGGAACAGCTCATTTCCAACCTGGTGGTTAGTGTGTGTGTCAGAATTAACAAGTCATCACCATTTTCTCATTTGTACTAACACCAAGGTATCAGTTTATTTAACAATGACACCCTGACATTTGAGAATTTTAAATGTTGAATGAAAAAGCAAAGTGAGAAGCATCAGATAACGAGAAAATTCTAACAAAGAAGAAAGTGTTTCCATGGAACATAAAGCCATTCAGCCTGGGACATAAATCATTAAAGTAAATGTCAGAGTGACTCAGTGATAAAACAAACAAGTGTCAAGCCTGGCAAGCCCTGTCTCTGCCATCACATACACACGCTTGCATTGCGTAGGTGTGTGTGCATGCATAAAGTCATTCACACAAACCCAAACCACAGACATGCACAAATACTAAATCAAACACACGTCTCAATCATACATGTCACAAACCATAGTTATGAACACACACCATGCAAACACAGATTGGTAACAACACACTAATAGTCACAAACCATGCACAAATATATCCATTCATTCATAACACACCTACAAATGCACAAGTGTATGAGCACAGACATGAAGACAGTGAAGGGATCCAGCTGCACAGTGAAGGACAGAGCAGGGGAGGAGACACAACACAGCTGGAGCACAGCACTTAGTGTAAGGTGTAAGGTCAGCTAAAGTGTTATCACTATGCAAGGCTAAAATGCTCCCAGCAGAGAAAGAGGAGGAAAGCGAAAGAGTGAGTGTGTGTGTCAGTGTCATGACATAAATATACATTATCAGCGATAGGGGCTCATGTTCTACTGGAAAGAAAACTCCAAGAAAAGCCATCAAACCTTAGAGTAAAACATTTTTTTAGAGTGAGGGCTAGGATTGGGAGTACCTGTGGTGGCTATGATCAAGGGGCACTGCACACAAGGGGCACGTACACAATCCACAGAAGACATGAGTGGAAGATGTCACTTTGACATTTGCCCTTATTCCAAGCTGTTATGAATCCATTTTGCATGTGCTTTGCTCCATTACTCCGTGTGCAACCCCTGGAGAGTGGCACAAATACAGAGCAAGGACAGTATGCTTGTGCTATGCTAGACTGAGCGTTCTATGAGCAGCCAACCCTGACAGACAGGAAAACACCCCCTGAGATCAGTTACAGAGCTAATATGTACCTGTCAAAGGCCATAATTACACACATACACATACATTACAGCTGTCAGTGCTTCCAGTTAGCCCAACAAATCAGCAGCTGTAAGGCTAATGTGTCCAGGGACTGTTGCTAACTGGTAGCAGCCTTTGCCTGCAGAGATGCAGCTATCAGACCAGTGCTGGGCTTGTCCTTGACTCAGTTAGTGACCAGGCTGTGATGGAAGCCGGCCGGGTCTATGGTCTTTATTCATTTATTTTCCAAACACCGAAGATTAGAGCTGACTCAGACTGGGTGATTTCTCTTACAGCACAGCTAAAAGGCTAGGTTAGCATCACCTCTGTTTGGGCCAGCACTAGTAAACATGCTCAAGTTTTGTTACACAATGAATGTTTCAGCCTCCTGCGTTTCTGTAAACTGGTGATCATATTTGATTTCAAAGGTTTAAGTTTAAAGTAAACACCAATTACAATTATCCTTGGATGTGTCAGTTAAGATATTTTGAATATTTGTTATTTATAGTGTTTGGTCAAATCCTTGTGATAGGAAGAATAATTATTTTGGCTGAAAAAAAATCCACTTTCTTCTTATTTTACCATTCCTAGCTTGGTGCATGAGACAGCTGTAAAAGTAAAATTATTACATAAATCAGTACAGTGGCTAAGGGATCTGCACTGTTGCCTCATAGCAAGTGGGGTTAGGGTTAGAAACTCCAACTCTAGATGTGAACGTGTTTGTCTGTGTGTAGCCTTGTGATAGATTAGGATGATAGTGATGATATGGGACTCAGACACAGTCCCATTAAGGTTTATGTTCAACCATCATAAAGGCATCTTTGTGAGACTGTACTAAACCACAGTAGTGCATTAAGCTACATGTAAATACATGTACTGTATATATTTAGGTACAAACCTGGTTTTTCTAAGTATTTTGTTTTTGTTATGTTGCTGGTGTACATAAAAATGAATTACTGTAGAACAACAGGCATATTTCATGTTATTGTGTGTGTGTTGTATACCCTACACTACTAAACAGGGAGCCTTTATAAGAGGTTTTTATTAAGGACACTAACAGCCCAAATGACATTGCCATCAGCATCATTACAACGCTTCAAAGAACATTCACAACTCCTAGACAAAGTAGCCCATGTTGCAAAATTTAAGAGATACTTATGTATATAACTTCAAAAATTAGATATGTCACAAATGTGGATGGAGGCTTGGACACAAATTCAGGAATCCTTTGGGTGTTTATTAAGAAAACCAGGGTGAAGACAGAAAGCGGATTGTGGCAGAAAAAAATCTGTTGCAGTAAACAGAAAACAAAAGTCTCACAGCAAGTTGACACAAAGCTTAATATCCCTTTAACTAATATGCAGGGTGAGTAACCTAAACATTCTTCACTGGGTAACAGGTGAGTAACTAAAATCATCTTTGCAGGTTAACAAAATGGGTAACATAAAGCAGGTTCATAAGACCCAGGCCAGTCCTGTCTTTAGACTAGAAAAGTCATGGCAGGAACAAGCAATAACAGAGACAACCAGAGGCCATGGGAGACGTGCATGGAGGATAGACAAAACATTGATAATTTGTGTATCCTGTTGATTGACTCAAAGGTAATGTCTAGTAAACATACTGTATATTTGTCATCCTGAACTAAATATCACCATCTTGGTGGTTTATGTATATCCACTACTGGGGTTTGCAGACAGTGTTTTTAAATTTATTTATTTATTTATTTTGGAGAGGTCAGCAGTGCAGTTAAATATGAGGAGTGTTTGTATGTGGAGCTGCTAAGAAACCTGATTAAATTTGATCCTACACACTGAACAGATTCATTTAAAAATAAGAAATCCATCAAATGAAACTATCTTAAAAAATAAAAAAAGAAAAGTGAATAAGGATTATGTTAAGTTACAGTATATGACTGAAGACTTGTAGATGCCAATGATGCATTAATCTTATACTGTACACAGTTTAAGTATAAAATGCATTTGTGATTTAGACTAAAGAGATATTTAAATTCAATTCAGTTCAATTCTACTCTACTTGTATAGCACCAAATCACAGCAAAATCATCTAAGGGCACTTTAAAAAATAAGGTCTAGACCTGAAAGTATTATTGTCAGTTCCCCCTCTAGCAAGTACTTGAAAGCAGTGGAGAAGAAAAACATCCTTAAGTCTTCAGCAATTTTTTCATTTGTTATCTGACACACACTGTAGAAAGAACAGTTGAGAACAATACAGACAATAATGGCATCCACACTACAAGTAGAAGAAAGGCTCATAACAATGACAAAATCTATGCTGCCAGCAGCTGCAGAGCCTTAGGTTATTGAAATATAATGCACCATTTATCAGCATGAACAAGCCTGTGTCATATGGTAAATACTGTAGTTTCATATGGACAGCAAACATAAACAAAGCTGGATGTAGGTTTGTAGAGAGGCAGGCTAATAAGTCATGCCCCCCCCTTCCGCATTTCTGTCAGATAACACACCACTTCTCCCAGAAAGTTGTTGCAGTCACAAATTCTTTGGTATTCTCATGTTTGCTTCTTTTGTTTGCATTGGAACAACACAAAAAAGCAGAAACAAGCCAAATCTTATCCATTTCACACAGAACTCCAAACATGGACTAAACAGAATTATTAATATTTGGTAGCCCACCCTCTGGACAAAAATAACTGAAATCAATTACTTCCTGTAACCATAAGTGAGTTTCTTCCACCTTTCTACTGGAACTTTCTGGACACTCTTTATCTGCCAACTGCTCCAGGTCTCTCAGATTTGAAGGGATCCTTCACCATAGCTGCTCTATGGGATTTAGATCTGGTCTCATTGCTGACCACTTCAGAACTCTCCAGCTCATTGTCTGAAACCATTTCTGGGTCATTGTCCTGCTGTAAGCCCCATGACCTCTGACAGAGACCCAACTTTCTGACACTGGGCCCTACATTGTGCCCCAGAATTCATTGGTAGTCTTCAGATTTCATAAAGCCACACACACAGTTAAGACATCCAGTGGCTGAAGCAGCAAAGCAACCCCAAAACATCAGTGAACCGCCACAGTGTTCGACTGCATGTTCTCTTCTTTGAAGTCCTCATTTCATTTTCTGAAAACAGTAGAATGATGTGCTCGACCAAAAAGCTCTATTTTAGTCTCATCTGTCCACAGGACATTCTCCCAGAAGGACTGTGGCTTCCTCAGGTAAGTTTTGGCAAACTCCAATCTTGTGTCTCTGTGTCAGCAGTGGGTCCCCCTGGGTCTCCTACCATACCGTCCCTTGTCATTCAGATGGTGACGGACAGTGTGAACTGACACTGTTGCACCCTGGTCCTGTAGGTCAGCTTGGATTTCTTTGGAAGTTGATCGAGGTTCTTTATCCACCATTCAAGCAATCCTGTGTTACAATCTGTCATCTGTTTTTCTCTTTCCTCCACGTCCATGGAGATTAACTACAGCACCATGCGCTGTAAACTTCCTGACTGGTGTTGCACACAGTGGACACAGCCAGATCTCTGGAGATGGATTTGGAGCCCTGAGACTGTCCAGGCTTTTCTACTATTGTGGTTCTCAGATCCTCAGACAGTTCTTTGTGCCTCTTTCTTTTCTCCATGCTCAGTGTGGTCCAACTTTTCTCCATTTCGCAAGGCACTGTATTTGGTAGCCCACCCTCTGGACAAAAATAACTGAAATCAATTACTTCCTGTAACCATAAGTGAGTTTCTTCCACCTTTCTACTGGAACTTTTTGGCCACTCTTCTTCTGCCAACTGCTCCAGGTCTCTCAGATTTGAAGGGATCCTTCACCATAGCTGCTCTATGGGATTTAGATCTGGTCTCATTGCTGACCACTTCAGAACTCTCCAGCTCATTGTCTGAAACCATTTCTGGGTCATTGTCCTGCTGTAAGCCCCATGACCTCTGACAGAGACCCAACTTTCTGACACTGGGCCCTACATTGTGCCCCAGAATTCATTGGTAGTCTTCAGATTTCATAAAGCCACACACACAGTTAAGACATCCAGTGGCTGAAGCAGCAAAGCAACCCCAAAACATCAGTGAACCGCCACAGTGTTTGACTGCATGTTCTCTTCTTTGAAGTCCTCATTTCATTTTCTGAAAACAGTAGAATGATGTGCTCGACCAAAAAGCTCTATTTTAGTCTCATCTGTCCACAGGACATTCTCCCAGAAGGACTGTGGCTTCCTCAGGTAAGTTTTGGCAAACTCCAATCTTGTGTCTCTGTGTCAGCAGTGGGTCCCCCTGGGTCTCCTACCATACCGTCCCTTGTCATTCAGATGGTGACGGACAGTGTGAACTGACACTGTTGCACCCTGGTCCTGTAGGTCAGCTTGGATTTCTTTGGAAGTTGATCGAGGTTCTTTATCCACCATTCAAGCAATCCTGTGTTACAATCTGTCATCTGTTTTTCTCTTTCCTCCACGTCCATGGAGATTAACTACAGCACCATGCGCTGTAAACTTCCTGACTGGTGTTGCACACAGTGGACACAGCCAGATCTCTGGAGATGGATTTGGAGCCCTGAGACTGTCCAGGCTTTTCTACTATTGTGGTTCTCAGATCCTCAGACAGTTCTTTGTGCCTCTTTCTTTTCTCCATGCTCAGTGTGGTCCACGGGACACAAAGCTTGAGTCAACTTTTCTCCATTTTAACTGGTTGCAAGTGTGATTTCTATGTTGCCAGCACCTGTTGGTTACTACAGGTGAGTTTCATTACAAATAAAGGCAGCATCACATGCTGGAAGTGTCAGTCCAGTCCAGTTTTGGAGTTCTGTGTTGAATGTCATAGATTTGGCTTTTTCTCTGCATTTTTGTGTTGTTGCAGTGCAAACAAAAGAAATAAATATGTGAATACCAAAGAATTTGTGACTGCAACAACTTTCTTTGAGAAGTGATGTGTTATCCCACTCACTGTTTTAATCACACTCTTGATCTTGTTCTGACATATGGCATCGACATTTAACACTTAATAGTTTTTCCTCAACACCCTCTTCTGTCTGACCATTTTCTAATAACTTTTGAATTTACATTAATGGATTATAATCTATGTGGGAAACAGTTTCACTACAGTAGATGTCTATCTGACAATGCTGTTACCAAGTTTAAGGAAATAATTCCATCATTATTT
>NW_018128121.1:483210-487090 GCF_001952655.1 Monopterus albus
AAAATCAGGAGCATCCTGTCTCAAAGTGATGCTGAAAAACTGGTCCATGCATTTGTTAATTACAGGATGGACTACTGTAACTCCTTACTATAAGGATGCCCCAATAATTCCCTAAAAAGCCTCCAGTTAATCCAAAATGCTGCAGCCAGAGTACTGACAGGAACTAGCAAGAGAGATTATATTTCTCCCATATTAGCTTCTCTCCACTGGCTCCCTGTAAAATCCAGAATAGATTTAAAATCCGTCTCCTAACATACAAAGCCCTTAATGACAAGGCTCCATCATATCTTAAAGACCTCGTAAGACCTTACCATCCTAACACAGCACTTCATTCTTAGAGTGCAGGTTTAACTTGTGGTTCCTAGAGTCCACAGAAGTAGAATAGGAGGCAGAGCCTTTAGCTATCAAGCTCCTCTCCTATGGAACCAACTCCCAGTCTCAGTTTGGGAGGCAGACACCCTCTCTACCTTTAAGATTAGACTTAAGACTTTCCTTTTTGATAAAGCTTATAGTTAGGGCTGGATCAGGTGACCCTGAACCTTCCCTTAGTTATGCTGCCCCCTATGATGCTCTGAGCTTCTCTCCTCTCCTCTCTCCCATAGCGTGTCCTCTCTCTCTCTCCCTTACCTTTCTGCTGGCATCCCTGGCTCTGGAGCTCCAAATTTCTGATGAGCAATCACTGGATTTGTTTGTTTTTTTTCTCTATAATAATAACAATAATAATAGTAAGGTCTAGACCTTACTTTGTAAAGTGTCCTGAGATGAATTTTATTGTGCTTTGGCATTACACAAATTGAACTGAATTGAATCCATATAATATTTGGTTTAAGAGGAGGAAATAAATATACACAGAGCGGGTATTATTTGACCATTAACCTCTTCTCTGTCTAGCATCCACTCCCTGTGCCCTTGGACTCTGAGAGCACCTTCTGACATTTTATTTGTCCTGATGTGCTAAGAGCACCCATCCACCAGACTGAAATGACCTATAGTTCATCCAGCCGTTGTTTCAGTCATGATTTGATTTATCTGACAGAAATGCAGGGGTGACCATATTTTTGGCCATGACTGTAGATCTGATTAATTCTGAAAAACAAATTTCCAGTGGGGAATAGTAACTAAGTAGGTCCTACATTTACTCAAGTTTTGCACTTAAATATAATTTTGATGTATCCATATTCTGCTTGAGTATTTTCATTTTCTGCTACTTAATAGTTTCACTACACCACATTTTAGAGGCAAATATACTTTTTACTGCAATATATTTATTTGATTTCTTTAGTAACTTTTCAGAACAAGATTAATAAAACAAAATAGATTATAATAAATGCTTTATTGGTTCCAGGTGGTAAATTCACAAACTACCCAGCAGTGTTTAAAGTACTTTAAATTATAGAACTATATTTTACAAAATCTGCAACATTAAAGTGATGAATACAATAATTGTATGTATATACAATACTGTGAAATGTGTGCTTATAATAAGCACAGAAAATTAGAGAGAAAATATAGAGAACATGAGACAATTCATAGGAATTAGACAAGAGAAAAACTACCAGTCAAGTTCCTGATATACAGACTGTCCAGTGTTTATAGCAAATAGGCTAATCTCTACTTAAGACGAACTATATTTCATGATCAGTAGCTGGAAAATGTAATGTAGTAATGGTGAGCATGTCAGTTTACTCACAATGTCAGAATTTAGCCTTCACAGTCCAGCTGCTATGATCACACCAACTACTGTTTCAGCTTTTTTCTAAAGCTAAATGCACACACTTGTTTACCACCCTACTTTTTTATGCCATGTCAGAGATTTTGCTTTAGGTTTCCTGGAGTTTTTGTGGCAGTAATAACCTTGGCAGCTGGTTGAAAGCAGGTGATGGGTGGAGGTTGCATGTGTGCAGCGGTTAGCAGCTGGACAAGAAACAGCTGGGGCCACTGACAGCCTGCCCTCCTTTCTTTGTCTCCTGCACACTCCATCTCGTGTTCAGGAGTTTGTCAGCCAGTGCACACCAGCCCTTTAGTTGACAGCATTAATGAGGCTGAACCTTGTGTGTTGTTTTTAACACATTGAAGCCACAGTGTTGTGTAACACATTCTGACAAGCATAGTGTATAGCAAACATGAATAGCAAAGAGACCACATATGTGGTAAGGAACAAATGGGTAGTAAGGACAGGCATTCCCAACTGTGACATATCGAACTATCAGTTCTTTATTCACTGATGCTGAAACTCTGGACCGCTAAAGAACAAGCTACTGTATATATGAAAGCAACTGCTCTCCTGTGAAGTCCAATAGCTCATATTCAGCTTGATAAACCTTCCTGAAAATGATGATCACAGCAAAGACAGTGGTGCATCTGACTTTAAAGCACGAAAGTTTCATTTGGTTAAAAGTGCATCAACATGACATTGGCCGGTATTGTCAAGTGGAGAGTGTGACCTGATAAGTCTGATTTAACCTGCTTTGTCAGAGTGAAGCTAGTTTCACAAAAGGGCAACAGTTAGCTGACAATATCAGACAGGAGCCCATGGTACACATAATGTCTTCAATGTGACCAAGCTGAGCTAAATAGTTTGCTAACTGTTGTTATTGTTGCTGTTTACTTTCTGGTGACCATGAGGTGATTGTTACAGCATTAGTTAGCTTCTTTTCACTATGAAGGGGAGCTGGAAGCTGTGGTCATCTTAGGTTACAGCACTCGTATGCTATAGTCATTTAACAGATGTGCACACCTTGGATGCTCTGTCCAGATAGAAGAGGTGGTCAAAATCTAGTGGCCAGAAATAATCACACCCTGACACATGAAACATTAAGTTGCAGGTGGTATGTGTTGCCCTTTAAGTTTATGATTTCAAACATTGTAAGCAAAAATACTTAGATGTAAAAGGGATTTGATGTCAATGCAGCACAGATTTTCTTCTGCTTTAGTTTGTGCAGGTGAATATGTCTCTCTACAGATTTGAGCACATTATAGTTACATAAAAGAATTAATACTTTCAAATTTGATCATAATACTATTTGTTATTGCACAATATATATTAAAGCTGCAGTACAAACCTTTTGCATACAAAGTGGCAGAGGTACTGCATGAATTTAATAAGTCCTAATATATAACTTTTTATAGTTGGCATGCCTTAACACATTAAGAAACGGTTACTTACACATTCAACTCGCAATATTAGAATGACATTTGAAGTTGTGAGCAATGTGCCCAAAATTTTTTCTCCCTTTATTTTAGTTTTTTCAACACAAACATAAAAAAAACATTTATCTTTTTAGTTGCTAAATGCTTGACTCTCTTCACCAGCTATCTGCTATCATAGTGGGATAGTGCACCATGGGTTTATTAGAGTTTACTTGCTAAAAACAGCTGCCTTTGGTTCAGTGTTGTCTAAGGTGAAAACACTCTAAATTTAAGTTGAGTAAACCTCTATTTGGATTCATAGGTATTATTAAAAAGACAAATTCATAATCAGGATTAAATGCAGATAACTTTGGTCTTGTTGAGAGAACCATCTGGGAGGGTTTTGAAGCTGAACTTGTCATTCACAAGCCCCCTTTCTTTATCCATTCCTGCTGCTCATTTCTGCTGCTGTATCACTTCCTGATTTCCCAAACTATGGAGCGGGCTGAGGGTCATAATCACAAAATGTGTGTGCATTAATTGCATATAAGAAAAATTTGTGGCATTAAAAGGAATTTTCATTATTATTACATTAACTTTAACAACTCTAGTACATACTGTATATATGTTACAGTAATATAGCACATTTTTAACTTTTTTTTTTATTTGCATTTCCTAAAGTAGTCATTCATTCACATGCAGGGACATACTAATGATGATACCTTTGATGTGTTCCTTATACCTTACTTTT
>NW_018128121.1:487138-495306 GCF_001952655.1 Monopterus albus
TCTCAAAATGTCCTCATCTCATTTTCAACCTACTTTCCACCCCTACATCCCCCTCCTCCTCTCCTCCCTCCTTTTCTCCCAGTGAGACTGTCCTCTACATGTATAAGCCTGTGCTCACCGGTGTTTGATGTCACTTAATTTGCTGCAGTGTTGACAGGCATCTGCTCAGCACAGCATGCATGTATGTGTGTGTGTGTGTACGCACGTGCATTTTCATACATGTGCTTGTATGTGTAGTTAAGTATGAATGTGAGAGAGACAAATAAGCAACAGACAGGAGCAGAAGTGAGTGTTTGTATTTAGGCATGTGTCAGTGTGCTTACAGTATGTACAAAGTAAATAAATCTATGCATAGGCAACATTACGTTATAACAAGAGTGTGTTTATGTGTGTGTGCATGTAGGTTCCCAAGCTGTTCACTGTGGTGTAATTGTAGTGTCTGAATTTGCTGCCCCGGATTACTGCAATTTACTCCCCCAGGAGTGCCGAGCACTGTGGGAAAAATCGTAAGCAAGAGTGTGTCTTTGCGCATGTGCTTTAGCTCTGTGGGAAAAGTGTACTTATGTAGGACAAGGGCACAATACAGCCTTTTCTCTAGCATGCACATCCATGGAGTCATATTAAACTAACTGACCATAAGCCTATAGTGTCCTTTAGCCTGCAGTTGTTGTTTATACAGCACTCATATACCGTAGTTACAGTGACTGCTGTCAAAGTGAGCATATTGGACAATTCTTATAAAGTGTTTGGTGCAGCAACTTGGATCAAGGAAATCTTTCTTGTGACTCTGACTACTACACTTGCTCCTAGAAACAGAGCCTGTAAAAGTTGTTCTGAAAAAATAGTGTCCTCTTGGTGCTGTAAAGCGTTCAGCACTCAGAGGGACTTGGCTCTCCTTTTGAAGCCTGCTCATCTTCAGTTCTCAAATCTGATCTTGAGTATTGAAATTGGTGCCACTCTTTTTTTAATTTATGCCAACATCAAGGGCATAGGTGTTAGTGTGCACATGCTCTTTATCTCCTTTTGATGTACAGTTATGGTCAAAAAGAGAAAGAGTCTCATTCTGTCAAAATGGGACATGTGCAGGGTAATGCATAACTCATGGATTCATTTGTTATTTTGTTGGCTAATTATTGTGTGTGGATTTAAGTGTCAGATTAGTGATGTTTAAGCCATCCCTGGTAGCCTAGTGGTTAAGGCGCAGCGCTCTCCCAGCTGCGGCCTGGGTTTGAATCAGGGTTACGTCAGGAAGGGCATCTGGCGTAAAACATGTGCCAAATGTCAACATGTGAATCGTCAGTGTGACGATTTGCTGTGGCAGCCCCTAAAATGGGAAAAGCCGAAAGTGACTTTCTTTATTAGTGATACTCAAGGACTGGCTGGAGCATACCTCTTAATGGTAACACTGGTTGTTGCTGAATGAATGAGCTAAGCCAGTCCTGCTCAAAGTAAATGTGTGCGCTGCTGTCTCTCACTCCCGTAGCCTACTGTATGTCGTAACGAGAAAATACAGTATGTCATAATTACAAGAAATATATCTTGTTTTAACATGAAAGAATCCTGTTATAAGGAGCTTAGCAGATTTTTTTTCCTGGTGGCTATGGTACACTGCCATAGGTGGTTCTTGTGTTTACTATAAAATATAATCCCATGGGTGTTGTTGTGTGTGAGTATGTGTGAATGGCCAAATATTTTAAAGCACTTCAGTGCATAGAAAAGCATTATATATTGTACTTAAGTTGCTACATTAAATCCTTTTAGGGCCAATTTGACTAGGTTTCCCTCAAAAATCACACTCTTCCTCAGAGTCATAACTCAGAGCAAATCTCGACATGATACTCATATTTTTCGATAGTGACTTACACTTTCCAGGGATATCAGTCTTTCTCATTGCAAAGGTCCATCCATAAGTATTCTGTGTGTCAAATCTCAACTTATACCTCCAGAATTTTCTCAGTATCAAAGAAATCCAGTGGTAGGTGGGTGTACATCAATGAGTACATTGTAAATAGGGATTGCATAGATAATTCAGCATGCCTTTAGTGGTGCCAGTTTTCCAAAATGTAAACAATTACACAAATCTGTAGTGTTAACTAGATCAACTTCAAGCTTGGTTTCTGGCTAAAAGAGGAAATGACTGACTACTGTGCTACTTTGCTACAGTTGGTTCAACAATAAGTCTCCAACTTCCTCATGATTTATGGGTGACAGCAGCTGACAGGAGCATGTGAAGAGTATGTGGTGGCATATGTGCTTGTATGACTGTTTATCTGGACACCACAGGAGGTTTGCATACCCAATACAGCAACATGACTTATGATGGAGACCTATTGCTTGGGAAACACACACACTAACAAGAGTACATGCGCATTTCTGACATGATTGCTTATCCCTGGGAGTCATGGGAGATTTGGGAACCATTCAGAGTTGTGTTCACAAGGCAGCAGCAGCTTTTATCCTCCTGTGTTTGTCAAAGTCCTTTAAAACAAATCCATTAGGAACAGGCGCCACAAGGTTTGACTGCCCAGCATGGGCAGATGGCCTTGCCTGCTTTTCAGACATACTGTACAGAGAGAGCGATCATGATTGGCTTGTACAGGTACTGATGATCCAGACCCAGCAGGAGTCTCAGGGTATTTGGACAGGAAGACAAGATCAATGGAGGGGAACAGCCAGGAGAGGAGACTTTCTCATGGGGGGAGAAAGTGACTCATTTAACCAACAGCAACTCTAAATACCACCTAGTCAGGGAAATCAAGTCCGGCTAATGTGTAATGCTCTTTTCATAAAACTGTTTGTACTCAGCATAAATCCATACACTTTTGTCAAGCCTAATAGATCCTTTTCTGATGTAGAGCTTAATAAAGTTGCAGGTACATGTAATTTTTTAAGTATGGAAAACACTACTGTAGATTCTTCACCATCTCAAACAAGCTGAAGTTGTTTTAAACATTTCATATGTACACATTTACACAAGCAACCTTTTTTTTTCTTTAATGCATTGAGTAATGCTATCCTGGAGCACGTTACAGTAGCCACTAAGTTCCAACTCAGACTAATATGTGATGCCCAGCCTTGGGATCAGGATGCTCTGCAGATCAGAAGTTAAATCTGAGGGGTCACAAGTTGATCAACAATACTGGATATGAGAAAATACACCTTTACTGCTGGGAATCTGTTTATAGATTATTCTCTAACCTTTGCATTTTGCAGTGGTCAGTACCTACTAACAGTGTCTAAGGAAGGACAAATGGTGAACTGGTGACAGGGCCATGGACGCCCACGGCTCACTGATGATGAGGTTATCTACTGTAGATTAAACTTTTAACTTCCATTTGTACATTTCAAAAGATTAAAATGTATGTGAATCTTTTTTAAAATGGTTGAAAATGAGAAATACTGTACATTGGTCTCTATGAAGAGAAAGAGTCAGGGGCTGTAGTGGTGATATCACACCTAGAGTGGTGAGGCTGTTGAATTGGTCTAAAAAATTCTCTCTAACTTGTCATCACAACCACAGTTTTCATTCCTTTTACATAGGTTTCTCACTGAACTGTGCTCTTACTGACAGTAGAACTGTGGAACCAAATGGATTCACAGAAGATCAGAATCAGAATCTCAGAATCAGAATCAGTTTTATTGGCCAGGTGTGTCAGACATACGAGGAATTTGACTCTGTTACATTGGCTCTCAATGTATATGTACATAACAGTAAACCAGCAGATGCACAGTGAGCTGCAGAGTGACATGAGCGCCAACCAACTGCCTCACTGACTCTTATGTAAACAGTATTAGGCAGGTGGTCATAATGTTATGCAGGATTGGTGTACACGCAAAAGCTACAAACTGTTTAGTATAGATCCCATCTTGGAGTCTGATACCCAGTTCTAACTAATACAGTACATCCATGGGGATGCTAGAGTGACTTCCTGGTTATCCATAGTTGCTTGATTTTTACCAGATGGTGCTACTGATGTTTCTTAGCAAACGCTTTACACATTAGACATTTTTAATTTTGGTGCAGCTTCATGTCATAAGTCTTTAGTGGAAGGTGTTACATGTTATGGAAATTATTGAATGATGAAAAGCAGTTCACCAGACAGAATATATTCATTGTATTTTTTAGTTTTTGCTAACATCTGGTTCAGTTTAACTAAAATAATTTAGCTAAAAATACATTTCATACTGTATGTGTATATTGGGCATGTACTGTATCATTTTTGGAATATAATGTACAATTTAAGTAGTTTGTAAAATATACATTTGTATTTCTATTTACTATTTTTTACAGTGCATGTGTAATCAAATGTTGTGTTTTATGGGATGTAAAATGTGCAAGGCAGTGATCACCGCTGATTACCTCTCCTCCACAGGACAATATGTTGTTTTAAAGACCAGCCTAAAGAAAGCTGCATGCATAGTAGCTCATAAAATGCATCTGTGCTAATGGCTGGTAAAGCAGGTTACCTGGCTACAGCTGAGGGAATCCTACAGGACAATGGCAATATATGGGTGTTTGGAAGAGAGACTGGTTGGTTTAGTGAGGCCAAGGCATTTGTCAGTGGTCTTCAGTGTCCACCCTGTTGCCCTTTGTTTTTGCATGAAGTTTACAGCTCTAATACAAATGGACAGCTGCAGTTGACATTGTGGTCACATGACCAAAAACAAAAAACTGGCCCATTCACAAAAACTTCATTCATGAATTCACTAACACTCCATTTATAGTGAAGACCTCACTGAAGCATATAGCACAAACCAGAGCCCACTCATACAATCCTCTCATGATATGGACAATAAATTACAACATCACTGCTACAGACCTGTGTAATGCCGTCTAATAGACTCTGCTCCTCTAGTCAAAGTTCTAACCAAAAATGCTGCTGTCACATATTGTAGACAGCTAATGTACACAGGCCTGCATGGGAATGGGGTAGGCATTATTTATCTATCTTTGACAGCCGAACAGTTCAAATGTCCCTGAACACTTCCTACTGACAAAACATGCATTCATGTTCACTTTTCTACCTGCTAAAGCTTAAAATAAAACTTTGAAAATCATCGCATTTAAGTCCCTGACATAAAACTAGTTTGACCCATCAAAGTGAAATGTTATTAAGACCAGAATTCACTGATGATATAATGGCTTCACAGCATGCAGCTGAATAAAGGAGCGCCTGTTTTTATCAGCTGAGTCAATATCATACCTGATCAGGCTTCACACAGCATGGACTGATTGGCAGTAAGTGTATAAACTTTGCTGTGCACGGAGTAGTTTGTTATTACTGTTTTTTTTTTTATTTTGTTTTCCTTGCAAATGTGATATGCCTGAAAATATATATACACACAATGGCTAATCAGCACATGTTGTAGAGTAGCAAAGATATACAGTATTTCTCTGGGATGCTGCAGCCTGTTTATCATCTCTGAGATTACATTTTCCTCCTCTTTATTTTTTATTTGCTTTCCTCTGCTTGTGTACTCTGTAACTTCTCAGTTCATTAGTGTTATTTATCATAGCTGGATTCTGCAATCAGTCTCTCTACACACCGTCACTCGCCAAGCAACACACTGAGAAGCTTGAAAAAGCAAGAGTGTAAGTGTGAGTATGAGAGAAGGAGTACTATATGACACTTCTATCTCAATGACGAATGTAAATATTTGTCTCTTGCTGATTGTCTTGTTGCTTCCAAGGGACATGTATCTTCCTTCCTGCACACCATCCTTGCATCTACAAATCTACAAGTTATTCCTGCAAGATGTGTGTGTGTCTGTATGCATACTACAGTATGTGTACCTAACCAAAAAATGCTTGAATCTCATTGCATCTGATAGACAACAAATAATATGTTATTTTCTAATTTACTGCCAACTGAAACATTCCATTCACCTTCCACACATCCTCCTGTTACAGAGCACAGTTTGTTCAGAGACACCCAGCAAATGAAGGGCAAGAGTGTAATGCTGCATTAGATGATAGTACACAGCAACTCACCGCAGCTCATACAGTATTTAGGAAATGCTTAAAATACTTGTTTAGAATCCTCCTGCTGTGATGTGCTTTTATGGAATCAGTAAGTGTGAATGTAATAATGAAGTACACCTACTTTACTGAATAAGTACTCAATACTACAGTATGCCTCACTTGAGGGAACACATAAATGACCTGTAATGATAAGTAATCATGAAGTAATGAGGGACTACTGAGCAACTACTCAGTATTATGCATCACTTTACTGGTGTGTTCCTTAGTTGTTCCCTAGACAAGATGCACATTTTTGTATGTTGTATAGTAAAGTGTTACTGCCTAACGCTTCTCCAGATTTATTGAAAATAAAAGAAATTGCAGCAATACCATTAGAACTGGCTTCCTACTTCCAACAAGTGTGTAGAAAATGGACTCACTCAGTGCAGTATGACTGACACAACTCATTATAGCATATTCTTTTGTTTTGAAGCTGCTATGATTGATCTTTTATAATAACTGCGAAACCAATGTGACAATGTGAAAGGGGTACACTTATAGATTATTATCACCTGAATCTGCAGCTTCCCTCAGAATTACAGAGCACTGTAATGAGTTACAGCTTAATGTTTAGCTGTCGGGCCCAAAACTTCACTGTTTTGTTTGACTGTCACCTGGCTGCAGCAGGCAGCTGTTTTCACCCAGTGTACACTACTTGCTCTGCAGCAAACAGCCAACAGACACAGAGACCAGCTGTGAACACAGTGGAGCAGAGACCAAAAGCAGAGCTAAAAGGACAGTGTATATTGGCTTTTATATAATACTGGACAAAGGAAGGATAATATCTTCACCTACTGCATATGGAAATTAAAAAACAAACATTTCTGCTAGTAGGTTTAACCTAAAAAGTGATGATAAGTTAAAGCTAACTTCACAAATTGCTGCCCCTAAGGAACCAAAAATGTGTTAATGCAGTATCATTTTCTAACAGATTTTGAGAAGCTGGTGATTTAAAAATCAACTTTGCTATGGCCAGTAGTTTAAGATGGAAAGTTAATAAAAGTAATATCATTGTTACCTGACTTGTACATCGGTAGATGCTTTGGACCTGCTGGATAATGAACATAAATATTAGAAAAAAAGTTAAATACTATGTAACTATGAACTATGAACTATGTAAATTGTCAGATGCACAGCACTTCATCACTGAATATACAACGAGGAGCAGCAGAGGGGAATGTGAGCTGTCTAGACTGCTATGCCAACTGCATATCAACACAGCAGTTGGCGTTAGTGGAGCTCCTGGTGATGACAATAGGAATCAATTGGTGGTGGAAAGACTCCCTGCTTCCTGTTTCCTGTCAGACAGGGCAGGGCAAAATAAAATAGAAAAAAAAGCAAGATTATTCCTCTCTCTCTCTGCTTCAGCTTATTTGAAGTGCTACCTTATTCATGTTAATTGTGTTTACAGTCACAGCTATGAATTCAGTTTATATTTTTGTCTTGAGATGATAAATATCTGTCTAAAATGTGTTATTAAATATTCTGAATATGGAAAGGTCTGAAAGGTTTATACCTGACAGCTGTAGTCAGCTTGGATTCACTGTACAGTATCATCATCACCATCACCTTTATTTATCCATATAATTATTATGTGTTTGTTCACTTCCATAGAGAAAGAGGGAAGGAATTAGGGATGGAAGACAGAGCTCAGAGACAGATGAGGAGAGAAGAGGTAGATGTTCAGGCAGAGTCACTGCCCCATCGCCAAACCTCTTGATCCACAGGGAACACTGTGGTGACACTTACTGGCCAGCTCCCGCTCATGCTATTACAGGTTTCTGCTCAATATTCAGTTTCTGTTGCTATGATGCTAAAGGACTTCAAACATATCGTAAACATCTAACAGCTTGATATTTACAATTTGAAATCGAGAATGACTACTGTACAGGGCACCACTGAGAATGAGAGCTTGTGCTCAATTGGCCTTTTCCCTAAATAAATATAGGCTGGTTATTTTTCAGTGAGAATTAATAATCTTCTTTGTTTATTAATATAAAACCTCAACATTCTGCCAGTCTCCGGTGCTTCACTCAACAACATAACCACAGCCTGACTGACATGTCAGAGCATGTGAGTCATCAGCACTGGATGCGGTGGCAGGACAGCAGATGGACAAATGGTCTTCACCAGACTGACTGACAGC
>NW_018128121.1:495359-498758 GCF_001952655.1 Monopterus albus
CCGGCTGACAAAATGGAGCTCTATGTTGCATGAAAATACATCTAAAAATGTGTTTCATCTGAACCAGCCTTAACTGTACCTTAACTGTACTCACTGTGTAGTTTTTCAGGCTTCCAGAGCAAGTCACAAAGATGCTTGACTAAATGATTTATTGGTTGGATTGACTTTTTGCCAAAGAGGCAAAAACTTTGGTATGGAGGGGTGCCATGGAAAATTGATATCAATGGAAACACTGCACCAACCGTAGCAGCTTGCACTAGCCTCATTTGAGGCTAACAATTAAACTTTATTGTCAACTCATCTCCAGCTTGCTGTGTAAAATGTGCATGCTGTCTTCTCAGTCAGGACTTCGACCACACAGTTTTTTCCTCCTTTATCCTCAGTACACAAAATGCTACTAGCTAACAACAGTTCATGTTTGTTTTGCTCTGAAGTCACATTTCATTACGCAGGTTGCTGTGGAATCCCAAGTCCCCGAAATCATCACTGTGAAATTGTTAGGTACAGTACAAATACCAAGTGTATGCTTCTGCATCTTGACTGAATAATCTAGTGTGTTCATTTATTAAACATAAATTAAATTGCAATGAATCTCTTTTGAAAATTGGAACTATTTGAAATATTTACAGTATCTGAGTATAAATTAAAAGTGGGGCATTAAAGTTGTTTCTTAAAGAAAACTAAGCCCCTTTCTTTCAAAGTTCAGGACACATACACAGATAGGTCCGGATGTGGACATATTTGAAAATGTGTGTGCATTTTCTGTCTGAGGATCATGAAGATGGATTTTGAGCTGTGGGTGTTCGTCAGTGAGAGATGTCATCCTTGTGTTTCAGACACCAGACAAGATGTTGAATAACTGCAGTTCAGTCAAATTGAGTGAAAACAGGAACCAGAACATCCCGCTGACACAGCACACTTGGCACTGTCACTGTGTTTACATACAATAATTGTCTGCATATGCATGTCCTCAGTGTTTGTATGTTAACATGCATACATGTGGTGTGCGTATAAATTAGGAGGAATTTAATATCTGTGTTTGTCCATATGTGAGTTTTTTATATATGTGATTTGCCAGGAAAATATGTATGTGTGTCCATAATTTTGTCTTTAAATGAGTGTGCATATGTACAGTATATCTCTATGTCGGTGCAATATATTCATGTGAATTTGTCTTTATGTGTGTTTATGTGCAATATGTTACTTGTGCCATGTGCATACACCCACTCTGACATATACTGTGTGTATCCCCGGAGCACACAATTAGACATGATGGTTTCTCTTGGCATGAACGAGCGTGTGTGCGTGTGACTTGGCTAGCTGTCCCTCTTTTTAACAAGCTTTATTTGCATGTGACAGACTAATTGAAGCCATTTGCAGGCCACGCTGCATCTTGAGTGACGTTACAGAGGGTTTTACAGCCTAACAGCTGGATCCTATTGTCTCAAAAAGTATGCTGGGAGAAGAAAGGCAGTCAGACAGACACAGAAGAGGTGAGAGCAGAGAAAGAAAGATTAAAAGCATTTAAAATTCCTCAATATTCTCCTTAACCTGCACTAGGACAATGCATACCAGACTGAAGTCTGCTTTTGGAAGTTCACGCTGATCTAGTGCTGATGCTGAATTATGTGTGGAATTTCACACGGGTGTTGACCTGTGACAAATGGCAGATATTTTATTGTTTAAATCCATCAAAACCATTTGTTTGTTTTTAGTTTGATTTCCTGTTTAAAAGTGCGCATTGCAGCTTTTGATGTCTGTGGTTTCAAAAATGCAATAGATTTTAAGACCACAGAAATTCAGCAACTTGATGTCAAACTTTGGGCCTGCTGCAGTGTTGTTTTGGAGAGCAATGACTTTCTCCATCGTGCGCTGGCATGGGAACCATGCCTGTTCAATATTTTGCATATGGCTGACCCATGAACCGAGAAGTTAACCAATGAATCCTTCAAGCCTTCAGCTGTTACTCTAGGGTGCATTTTTACCTCCCTGAGTGTTCTATGTTGTGCCTTTGGAGTGATCTTGGCTGGGGGTCCACTTCTATGGAGAGCAGCCACAATACCAAATCATCTCCATTTATACACAGGATGTCTAACTGTGGACTGATGAATATCTAAAGTCTTTGAGGTTACTCTGTAATCATTTCCAGCTACATGCTCTTCGAAGGTCTTCTGAGATCTCTTTTTGTGAGGTATGGCTGATGCTGTTTGTGAATAGCGCACTAACACTATTTGAGTGTTTTTACAAGTCAGATATAGGTGATATTTGTGAATCTGGTGAAGACCACATCACATTTCATTACCAATTTATGCAGAAAACCAGGAAATTGCAAACAGTGTATCTCTTAGCTCTTTACAGCCCTATGAAATGATACAATATAAAATGTAACGAAATCAACACCACATAATTTGACAGCTATTGTTGTGTTTTCAGGTTGGGGTGCAGTCATAAATTTTGGGGGGGATCATTAGGGGACATCTCTCATACACTAAGCATCTTGATTCATACTGTGCAGAAGACTTGAAAGTCAATGCATAGCCTACTTAAGAAACTTTAATTTATAAAAAGGACATACAATCTGCAGGAGACATGTTCCAGACAATTACTGCTCACTAAAGCGAACAGAATTTGAGATCGAAAATAAACCTCATTAATTCTATAGGCTAATCTGTCACAAGCTTTATTCATTTCTTGCTAAAAATGTTGGTCCTGGTTTAGCAAGAAGCATTTGTACAGATGATACATCCGTCACTATAAATAATAATACAATCGAAAGGAACATGAGTTGTTGTTTTTGAAGCCCATAGTTGAAAAGGAAATTATAGAGATAGTGAATAAATATGGTAACAAAACATCTAGTGATAATTAACCCAAATTTTTAACATGTCGTTTCGACTTGGGCAGTTCCCCAATAATATGAAAATAGCAAAGGTTATTCCACTGTATAAATCTGGTTATAAGCACAACTTCACAAATTATAGACCGGTTTCTCTGTTGTCACAATTTTCAACAATTCTGGAAAAACTCTTTAATAATAGATTAGATACATTTATTGACAAACATAAAATCCTCTCTGATTGCCAGTATGGTTTTAGGTCAAACCGATTGACATCTTTGGCCATTACTGACCTGATGGAGGACATTACAAATGCTATGGATGAGAAAAAATACATGGTGGGGATATTTATTGACCTAAAAAAAGCATTTGACACAATCAATCATGAATTATTAATGGACAAGTTAGAAAAATATGGGATCAGAGGAGTGGTTCTGAAATGGATTGGAAGTTATTTGACACAGAGGTATCAATTTGTGAAGTTGGGTGAATACCAATCGAGTGAGCTGGATATTGTATGTGGAGTGCCTCAGGGTTCTGTTTTGGGACCTAAATTATTTATA
>NW_018128121.1:499342-505359 GCF_001952655.1 Monopterus albus
GAGTTTAAACATAAATATAAAGGTATGTGTCAATCAAGATATATGCAAGAACAGGCTCAATGATTAAATTGATGGGACATTGTGGGTGTGGGGTATGAATGTTAACACTTTGTAATAATTCTTTAGTATATTACTTGTGTGGTGTAGAAGAGAATTATCTATGTAGAGATACTGCTTGCAAACCAATGATGGTAAGATGATGTCATGGGGTAGGACTAGATAAGTCTGACTTCTTCCTACTCCATTCAAGCATGTACTTGGTATAAGCAAATTGATATTGGATTAGCATTTGTTGGATATGTGTAAAATTATGTGTGTTGACATATCAACTGTCTTTACATGCTTGAAAGAATAAATCAAATCAAATCAAATCAAATGAAAAGAGATGTGAAACACAAAGCAGGTAGTTGAGAAACTCCATATTTTAACTTGCATAATGCAGACAGAGTAACTTCTCCAGCCTTACAACAATTATCTATAGACACAACACATTAACAAACATGCAATGTGTGCATTTTTTTTATTTAATAAAAAGTGAAGTAAAGTTGAAAAATCCTGCTTTTAATATGGCACTGGTGGATGTCAGGCAAGCTCATATGAATGTGCACAGCCAGGAGAATATGACTTTTAAGGAAATCTGTGTGAACAATTGTGTAAGATTTTATATAATTGGAAGAAACTGAGTGGCACAAAATAACACACAGAAGCAGCTCATGGACCATGATAATAAATATTCTGCATATCCCGATCAATAATTATACAGGCATTATTGCACTACTGCTGTCACTCACCTGAAGTGGTGAGTGGAGATGGTGCGATCCACAACGTAAATGGCTATGCGCTCCTCGTTCTGGTGCACCAAGCAGCAGTTTCCTATTTTAAATTTATTTGTTCTTAATTTGTACAACTTATTAACCTAATGGTCTCAGGGACTAGGCAAGGTTAGGTCTATATAAAATGTGCTAATTCAAATTAAAACACAATAGAATAAATATGTAGCATTTTCAGCCACTTAAACATAGGGGTGTGGCTCCTTGATGCGAGGATGCAGCAGGAGCCCCAGCACCCCTATGGCTATCACACAATTAATTTATGACATAAAACCTCTGCCTCTCTTTCTTTCTCTCTTCTCACATACACACACACAAAATTCTTAATGTGATATATCCATTTCCATATGACTGTTTGTCATGTTGTCACAAAGGTCATATCTTAGTTGTCTGCACAGAAACAACACAATTCATTAAACATTATCATGCCACACAGCGTCTTCACCTGATAACGTGGTTGTCCATGGTGATGGAATTTAGAGTTTGTGTGTGTGTTACTGAATATAGTTCAACTTCCCATGGCAGAGGGCAAGCAAACACTTGACATTTGACACTGTTAAAATACCTCCTTGTTTGTCTCTTCATGCATTTTTCTAAAACTATTATAATCTGTAATGGAATGGAATCTCAGCTTTCTAGTTTCTACATGCTCCAAACTATTGACAGCATTTAAGGAATTTGGACTGAGATCCCTCTATCTGCATTTTTCCATTCCTTTCCAATTCTCTCTTTTTAACTCTTTCATTCCTTCCCTCTGCTTTGGAATGAACAAGGAGACAATGTCATTTAAATGTAGAGAGGCTGAAAGCTTCTGTGGATGTGTTAAATCTTTCTATTGTTTTTGCTGATGATACCCTGCTCTGTGTTTACTGTGTAAACTAACAGTAACACTGATTTACAGACAACAGAGGTCTGGTTCTCAGTAACTGACACTGAGCAAAAAATGTCATGCACAATCACATGTGCTGCTCAAACAAACAGATGGAAATCCCTCAGAGGTCACACACTTTCTGACTCTCTAACATGTCACTTCCTTCCAGGAAAGCCACTCTGGCAGGTACTCCACCATAAAACACACCCACTCTCACACACACACTGTGCAGTGATTAATATCCTGGGCGACCACATGGAAATGACCAGGCAGAACTTTGAGGAGGTCCTCCCTTACAGCAGAGATAACAGCTGTGTGTGTGTGTGTGTGTGTGTGTGTGTGTGTGTGTGTGTGTGTGGGATATGCAGACTTACACTGTATGTGTCTAATTCATTGCTTAAACACACTTTCACACACACACAGCCACACTTTCCAAAACCTCTCTGAAGCCCAGGCAGATGCAGACTGATTGATTTCCACCCTGATAGTGTTGACTGTTTTACAATATGCAATAAACTGTAATAGTTTCCCATAGGAGCTGGTGTGCATGTGTTATCATTATGTTGGGTGGCTCTGGGTGTTACTTCCGAACCACTGAGAGGCTATTTATGCAGCCTGTCAGTCTTATTCCCAGATTCTGAGAACCAGACTGCTTATTTAATTGTTGTGTGTCAGTGAGGACAGAAGGGCAGTGTGTGTGTGGGTGTGTCTCTGTGCTCCCATTAATGCATATACAGAAGCTTCACCAACTTTAATTATATGTCTCTTGCACTGTATATATTGCATTATATTTGCAACTAACAGTTATTTTCATGAACAAGTAAATTGACAATTAGTTTCTTAGTTAGTCACATGGTCCTCTCAATGAAGAAGCCCCTACCCAACATTCCCCATCAATATACCATGAGAAAAGTTGATATTAAAGCATGAGGCCAGTCATTTTCTATATGAATAACATTTTCAGCAATCTCCATACAACAACTACAAGCAACAATTGCCTCTACTCACGATTAATGTCTGTCAACTCTCAGTCCTGGATTTGATTATTCATCTGTGTGATAGACCTTTGTTGCTGTTCAGAAACGATCAAAAACGTCAGTGAACCGCACTGCTGCACTAACGAAACACAAGACCCACTTATGTTGCCCCACATTCTAAGATTGGACATATAATTTCCTAAAATTTGCAGGAGGCAGAGTCAACTGTGCATGTGCAAAAATTTGTGTGAGCTCTCACCTTTGTTTACCTTCTGCTAGTTACTCACGTTTGGGTCTGGTGTTTGCTGATGAAGAAACCTGTCATCCAAAGCAGTGGTGTGTTTCACAGATGTGTTTTTAATCTTTTTTGAACAGCAATGGAGTTCTATGGCATGGGTGAACAAGCTAATCCAGGACTGACATACTGAAGGACATTAACTGTAAATCGAGGCAACTCATTGTTGGTTTTAATCTCTGTGTGAAAATTGCTGAAAATACTATTAATAGAAAAAATGACCAGCCTTATCCTTTAATGGGTTTTGTAACTGCTATTGTCAGAGGTGTGGAACTCCAGTCATATGACTTGATTCAAGTCAGACTTAAGTCAAAATTTGAGGACTTTATTGACTAATATTAGTAAAGGACTTGACTTGACTTTGACCTGGTATTCGTGACTTGAGACTAGAATTGAGACGGATGACTCAAAATTACTTACTTTTTTATTAAATATTAGCATTTTTCTAGATATTAAGAAGTTATGCTTTGTTTTTGAAACATAACTGGGTGATTTCAAGTGTAATGCACGCAAACCTGGCAACGTACCAGCAGAGGGAAACGCAGGTCACAGGATGCAGCTATGGAGGGGCCTAGCTCAAAGGTAATAAAATTTGGATTCTGGGATTATGTTTTTGATGATGATAGTAGGTTCAAAACAGCAGTATGCAAAATTTGCAGTGCAAAAACCATGACATGACCACCACAACATCCAACTTCATTAGTCACTAAAAACTCATAAAGAAAGGAAAGTACAAGAATGTATAGACTACATTAGCTAACTTACTGGCTGGTCAAATGCTAGCTAGAAAGCTAAGGTGAAGTTTATTCTACTAGATCTTTACTGAGAAGACTATCTAGTCTAGTCTTGTTTTAGTCATGACAGCCATGTCTTTTTTATTTAATAGCTAAGGGTTAGTTTATAGTGTATGAATGCACAAATAATAGTCAGAGGAAGTCTGTGAATGTTTCACAGAACTACATCAATTCCCATAATATAATCAGGTCATCAACATTTTGTATGGCTTGACTTATGACTTGACTTAAAATAAATATACTATTAGACTCTCTTATAATAATATTTGGAAATGGTGTTAGATATTTCCTTTGTACACTGGTGACTACTTTTGATTTATACATTACTACTAGCTAAGATTCAGCTTTGATGGTGTAACCTGATTTAGTAAATCAATTTGAAAGTAGATAGTAAGTAATGGAAACATTATATTGTGGCATGTTAATTTATTAGTTTTATTGTGCAATGCAATATGCAAATATGACCAAAGACAAATTGCAGAAGAGTTTTCCTATGTATGAGTCTTGCTTCCCATGAAATCAACTTCTCCAAGAGTTGTCCTACCTCTGGCAACCATAATGTAATTTCTGTGATTATCTTGAGTGAGGATGTTTCTCTCCAGTCTGTGTGAAAGCTGGACTCCTGCTAATAAGGCTAAAGTGAGAGCACTGTTTAGACAGTGGGAGAATGATCGCTCTTTGGCACTGCTTCCTGTGATTTATGGCCTCCTTAATGAGTCTCTCCCCTGTCTATGTGTGTGTGTGTGTGTGCGTGTGTATCTTAGCTTATCACCAGCATATACCTTTTTCAGTTTCACCTCCTTCCTTTGGCTGACACTTGCAGCAACACTTCAGGGACTCATGCACTTTCAGCTCCCCGACCCACCTGAACCCAAGTACGCCCCTTCCATTTTCACACAATTTAAACACACTGAAATAACTATACTTCAGATTTTTCTCCCTCCGTTTTTTAAAATTCTAATCTTTTTCCCTCTATTCTTCTATCACTGCTAGGGGTTGGCCAGTACCCAAGCACCAACCTCTAAGCTTCCCCAAAACTGTCAAGTGCACAAGCAACCAAGTATACGCATTCGCAAGCATCCATACATTTTCATTCAGACTTATTGAGGGCAGGTCCCTGCCAGTGAAATTGGTTTTAAAAACATAAAAGACCACAGACAAAATTCCAGATTTAACCAATTTTTAATATTATAATAATATTAATATTTTTAATTATAAAGTTGCACAGACTAGACAATTCAGTCAAGATGCAGGACCACATACTTTGCTATGGTTGGTGATTCTTCCTGGTTGGCTCACTCTCATCGGCTGTTGCAGGTTTCTGTGGAACACCTGCTTCACATTACAGGATTTCACATCGTAAATATCAAATATGTTCGATACTTTCGATTTGAAACTGGGGAGACTCTGAGCCAGATGGTAGCATTAAGATTGTGTCTATAAACCCCTCACACTGCAAGGAGATAACTGGTTTCAACCAGCCTTGAGTTGGAAACATCTCTTGTCGTCAGTAAGAGCAAATCGGACCCAAAGTCTGGCCGATTGTCCCCTAGTGTGGGGCAGCATTAGGATCCAATATAGTGATGGGAATTCTGGCTCTTCTCAGAGAGATCATTTGGCACAGCTATGAAATTAGAGCCAGCTCTTTCAGCTCCCAAACAATTCTTCATTTAGTACTACTTTTGGCTTTTATAATTCAGCCAAATTTAGCAATGCCTTTACTGATAATTGGTACAGTGCCTTGCGAAAGTATTCGGCCCCCTTGAACTTTGCGACCTTTTGCCACATTTCAGGCTTCAAACATAAAGATATAAAACTGTAATTTTTTGTGAAGAATCAACAACAAGTGGGACACAATCATGAAGTGGAATGAAATTTATTGGATATTTCAAACTTTTTTAACAAATAAAAAACTGAAAAATTGGGCGTGCAAAATTATTCAGCCCCTTTACTGTTAGGAATGCTCGACACAATTATGAGCGAGCAGAAATGAACAGACCCAGGCGGCTGGCTTTGGTGCAATAGGTGGGTTTATTTACAGTGCTAAACAGAGGTGCAAGACGTATATACAAAATAGAATGAATGAATGAATATCACCAGGTGATGACCAACAGTAGTGGAGGGGTTATTGTCCATGGAGTGATGTGGTTGGGCTGCGAGGGAAGGAGACACTCCTGGGCTGGTCAAGGTGGAGATCCGGTTGACTGAAGAAGTAACAGAGAGTGGAATGAATGAGGAGACTGTGCATCG
>NW_018128121.1:506634-555153 GCF_001952655.1 Monopterus albus
GGGGCTGAATAATTTTGCACGCCCAATTTTTCAGTTTTTTTATTTGTTAAAAAAGTTTGAAATATCCAATAAATTTCATTCCACTTCATGATTGTGTCCCACTTGTTGTTGATTCTTCACAAAAAATTACAGTTTTATATCTTTATGTTTGAAGCCTGAAATGTGGCAAAAGGTCGCAAAGTTCAAGGGGGCCGAATACTTTCGCAAGGTACTGTATATGTGCACCTATATCACAATTTATGCAGACAACAAGGAATGTTCGTTGAAATGAGATGGGAGCCAGCTCTCATTGCTCATGTAAAGAAGCTGGTTCACAGAGCCGACTCGTTCACAACCAATATATTACTAGTCCAATAGTCGGAGATTGTGGAGAAATCAGAACAAAGGCTAAATTAAGACTCAGAGATGTGTGTGTGTGTGTGTGTGTGTGTGTGTTTATGTCTTTCTGGGGTTGATACAAAATTATTGTTGTGAGGACATGCACAGAGTCTCTGAACTTTCAGAGTGTCTGTCCGCAGTCAGTGTGAAGAAGGATCAACCCATGCAAGGATAAGGATAATCACCAAGTATATTACACAAGGAATGCATGTAACATACACACAGTCCTGTACATAACCAAGGCAGCCATCTCTGGCACCAACTCAACAGATGGCTCTAACCATCGTTCATGTCTTGCCCAAGAACACTTCAACACGTGGACTGCAGACACCGAGATTCGAGCCTCCAACCTTCCCGTAGGGAGTCGACTGCTCTACCCACTGAACCACAGTCGCCCCACAGGCAACTAGACTGGATAACATACCTAGTCATCAATCAAAATCAGTCAAAATTTATTTGTATAGCACTTTAAAAACAACATCTGGTTGACCAAAGTACTTTACACAGCAATGCAAATCCAGAGTAAAAAATATCAATAGAAAAATAAAACAACATAGGAACATAAACACATGAATTACACGGAATCAATAGTTAAAAGAAGAAGCATCAGACAATACTATGTATTAAAAGCCAAAGTGAATAAATACTGTATGTTTTAACCAATGATTTAAAAGTTGTCAAGTCTGTATAGGATCTAACATTAAAAGGTAAACCATTACACAATTTAGGAGCTGCAACAATAAAAGCACGGTCACTCCAACGTTTGTATCTGGCCCTGGGCACCTCTAACAGAAACTGGCTTGAGGATCTAAGTAATCTAGACGGTTCGTGCCACCTCACCAACTCAGCGAGGTAAGGCGGTGCCAACCCATTATGAGTCTTAAAAACAAAAATCAATAGCTTAAAATGAATTCTAAAACGGACTGGAAGCCAGTGAAGAGAGGCCAGTACCGGAGTTATATGGTCGAATTTCCTAGTACCTGATAAAAGACGAGCAGCAGCACTTTGGACCATTTGAAGACGAGAGAGAGACAACAGATTAACACCAAGGTATAATGCATTACAAAAGTCAAGTCTAGAAGTTATAAAAGCAAGAAATGCAATCTCAAAGTGCAAATGTAAATGGGGGAAATTACTTCTGGAACAAGTTTCCACCTCTTTTTATCAAGTCACTGTAGTGCTCTATGATGATAATCATGACACCGATGAAGAAGACTGAGCTGTCATATTTCATCTCGAGTATACACCGATCAGGCATAACGTTATGACCACCTGCCTAATACTGTTTACATAGGAGTTAGTGTGGCAGTTGGTCGGCACTCGTGACTCTCTGCAGCTCACTGTGCATCTTCTGTGAATCCATTTGGTTCCACAGTTCTACTGTCAGGAAGAGCACAGATGTGTCTACAATTCAGAAAGCTTATGTAAAAGGAATGAAAACTGTGGTTGTGGTGACAAGTTAGAGAGAATTTTTTAGACCAATTCAACAGCCTCACCACTCTAGATGTGATATCACCACTACAGCCCCTGACTCTTTCTCTTCATAAAGACCAGTGGACAGTGTTTCTCATTTTCAACCATTTTAACAACGATTCAAATAAATTTTAATCTTTTGAAATGTATAAATGGAAGTTAAAAGTTTAATCTACAGTAGATCAACCTCATCATCAGTGAGCCGTGGGCGTCCATGACCCTGTCTCCAGTTCACCATTTGTCCTTCCTTGGACACTGTTGGTAGGTACTGACCACTGCAGCCCAAGAACACCCACCAAGACCTGCAGTGTGGGAGATGATCTGACCCAGTCATCTCACCATCACAGTTTGGCCCTTGTCAGAGTCACTCATCCTTACACTTGCCCATATTTTCTGCTTCCGACACATCAACTTTGAGGACTGAATGTTCACTTGCTGCCTAATATACTCTACACATTGACAGGTGCCACTGTAACAGATAGTCATTGTTATTCAATTCACCTGCCAGTGGTCATAATGCTATGCCTGATTGGTGTAAACCAATGAATTGCACCATACTTTGCCGTTTGTACGCGTGGTTTATTTGTAGCCCCTCTTTTTTTTCTGAAGGAGAATTTCTGCTCTTTGGTGATGACTATGTTGTACTTAATGCACATCTCTGCTCTCACTCATCTGGCTAGTGCAGCTCATTTTTGGGCTAAAGTTACTAGTAGCCCACTACTTAACGAAAGATTATTGGTGGGTTTTGTCTACACACTAACTTCAAACTGGGACTTCACTAGAGGTGAGCAGTGTGTACGTGCAACTTAAGTGATCTATTCAGTCCACCCTGACTCTGACCTCCCAGCAGCATCTCTCCTCAGAATGGCTGTTTGTCAGCATGAGGCCAGCACGGTCTTCACCAAGCTGACTGATGGCAAAAATGTACTGGACAAAAATAGTTTTTTTTATAGTATGTAGGTTCATCAGCAAGAAATCTACAGTGTTTATATTTATGGATTTACTAATATCTCCATCTTGTTACAAAAGGATGGGCAGGAAAGTTCAGTTGAATCTGAACTCAAAGCGTAAAAAGGTGTCCAGGGATGATACATGTCGTGGAGTAAGTGTAGATCGACACCTTTGGTAGACTAGAAGTCTCTGCTTTATGGGACAGGTGAGTGGCAGACCTGCAGATAAATGTTGCAATGACAGTATTACGGAAATTGTTACATCTGTCCACTATTTTTACAGTGAAAGCAGCCATTCCTGCATGACCAGTTTATTTTACAGTTGCACCAGTGCAAGCTTTGAAAAAAAGTTTGCCGCACCTTAAATAAATTGGTCACAAAATGCAAATAATCACTCACAGTCTGGAGCCCTGCTATAGATAATTGTGTTTGTATTGGAGTGCTTATGGGAGTGGCATGGCATTAGTTGGATCTATGTGGATACACAAACCAAGGCAGGCAAATTAATATATATTCTCTGGGGGTTTTAAATAAATAGTCACTCACTGTATTTACTGCAGAGTTCATATCACCACTATTGTAGTTTTAACTTTTATTAATGATGTGGTTAGTGATGTGTTATAAGGATAGTTCCTGTATATGTAGCTTCTAGGGATGCATAACTGTAAGGTTTTTCACAGTGGTAACTGTGTATGCTCCAGGTCTAGGGGTGTTTCCCAAGACCCTATTCCAAAAAGGAGACTTTGTAGTAGAATACAGAGGGGAATTAATAGATTCTGCAGAACCTCAAAGGAGAAGGAAGAAATATGATGGTAGCTGCACTGTCTTCATGTTTGACTTCTACTGGCAAGAAAACCCGTTGTGGTAAGGCTTAGAATCAATTTTACATTTCTGAACAATTTTTTTTTCACATCTCAAACTTTAATTGTGTGACAGTAAATCAACAGACATTTCATATGTAGCCATAGTCAACACTAACACTGAATAAAGGACTGAAGTCAGTTTTTGTTTTTTCATTTTTTAAGGAAAATCTGTTTTGCTGTATTTAAGTATTTGAAAATGTTGCTAAAATAAGATACCGTAGTTGCTTTAAGATCTCGCAATAAATTACAATCAGTGGTTTAATGTTATGATGTCTAATCAGTCATTTATTATATTTTCTGAAGTGTTGATGCAGCTACAGAAGATGGCATTCTTGGGAGGCTGGTCAGTAATGACCACAACTGTCCAAACTGCAAGATGAAGAAGGTCATAGCAGTGGGCAAGCCACATCTTTGTCTCTTTGCTCTGAGGGACATTATTGCTGGAGAAGAGAGACCAAATGACTATGGAGAAGCAAATTGGCCTTGGAGGAAACAGGTTTGTCAAAATGTACTTGGTTAGCTGTCAATGTGAAAAGCAATTATTTAGTTGAAGAAAGGATAATGAATATGCATATTGGCTTAAATTTGAACATTAGAATGGTGCTGAATTTAGCTGCTTTTCACTAAATAAACCAATTACTGCTGGTTCAGCCTGTAATTGTTTTACAGTTGCCTAGTTCAAGATAACTGTGCAATCTACTACAAACACAGAGCCTGAAGATTCTGCATGCAAATAGAATTGATAGAGTGTAGCAGCTGCTTTGATATAGTGCTGAGGGATCAAAAGAATCCAGTTGTGCCTTTGATTATTGGTGATACCAGTTATGGTTGAGTCCCCTCACCAGGGGAGAACAAGAGGTAGGACTCAGGATGCAGACCCAGGAAAGGTGGTTTATTGGAGAAAAGCAAACAAAGTACTGAGTATATGTATAGTCCATTAACCAGAGTAGGGCAGTGATGACTGAGGAGACCAGGACGGGAAGGTGAGTAGACAGGAGGACTGTAGGGAACAGGAGAGTCAGAGGACCAGGACGATGAGGAACCAGGAAGACAAAAACGAGGACCCAGGAGGAACCCAGAAGAAGACCAGGAGGGACGAGGAGACCAGGAGCAACCCAGGAGGGATGCTTGAAACTGGAAGACGGGCAGATGAGAATCGCCGGAGGTGTAGAAAAAGGCATCAACAGCACAGGAACTGTCAGCGTTGAAACCAGGTGAACCTATAAACATACAGTATATACATACAAAACAACCACACAGAAACTGTCAGCATTGGCATCACGTATACATGATTAAAATACAGTAATGCTCTGGCAGCGACGGAATGTCTGCCAGGGGATTAAATAAGAAAGGGAAGTGATTAGTGGAATGAGCGCGTGCTGCGGCTGGGAGTCAATTATCAGGTGAGGCGTCTCAGCAGTGTCGCTGAGCACGCGGGATGAGAGAGAGGGGAGAAAAAGAGGGAAGTGAGGCAGGTCGCGGCAAACAGACCTGACAATACCACTGTCCATCTATTGAATAATGATGTTGAACTCAGTATCACAATTTGACCAGTCTCTCTCACACACAACAGTCAGGCATCTAGTTCTTGTCGGGACCACGATAGCTGCACCATATTTTACACATTAAAATATCATAATGTCTCTTTTCTCTCCATAAACTCTAAATTAAATTCAAGTATGATATAAGCTGTTGAACTTGAGCTTGATTTGATCTCTACCAGTTATACCAGAAGTTGGTTACAGGTAAATTCAGTCCTGCCCACTATCACATATGCCTGTTATCAAGTCTAAAGGTTACAGCAGTTTGTTCTGTCTTTCTCTCTCCACTTTCAACTCGGTCGGCTTCTGCCCTTCTGCCTCTTTCAGCAGTTTTTTCTCTCCTCCTCTCTCCTTCCTTTCCCCACTTTTTTGCTGCAGAGATGTTCTTGGAAGCCATCAGAAGATTGAAGAAGGAGAGGCAGGACATTGTGTGGTTCTGAGGAGTGTGAGGCAGGGTTTCATCCAGGCTGAGTTTGACTGGAGACATGGGTGGAAGGAGCACTACCTATGTGATGTCTTTAGTGCAGGAAGTTCTGTAGGGCTCAGGGGACACTTTGCCCCCTGTCCCACACAGATCACTTTGAGGGACTTTGCAAGCACCCCTCATAAAGTAACTACCCCAAAGCTACATATACAGTACATATGTGTGAGAGCAGTAATAGTGAGTCAGTATTTGCAGCCAGGTCCTTCTGGCTGGACCTTTCTTCTTGACTCCTGTCAATACATGTGATGGCCAAGTGGGACATTAACCCACATGTGGCTTCAACAGCCCTCAAGGTGCTAACGACTCCACAGAGGTCAAACACCTGGGACTTGGCACTGGTCAGTTAGAGCTGAAGAAGTGTCTCAGATCAGAGGTGAAATATCTTCAAAACCTTAAACAAGGCCAGCTGCCAACAAAGAGCACTTCCAGAAATAACCTTGACCTGGATGACTGACAAGCTCCACTTTCTCCATTGTGTTTGCCTGTGCTCCCCTATTTATTTAATAATAACAATCACAGGACAATCACCTTTATTTGGCCAAGCATGTTACACATGAGGAAACTGTTTCTGGTACAGAACCAAGGCAGCCATCTGGGGCGTCAACTCAACCGATGGCTCTAACCATCAGGGAAACTTGGGGGTTCAGTGTCTTGGCCAAGGACACTTTGACATGTGGACTGCAGGCACTGAGATTTGATTATTTTGACTTTTAGTTAAAATCTTGTCTTGCAGTAGTAGTAGAAGTAGCATTAACAAATAATTGTAGTAATTTTCAGTTGTGATAGAGGCAGTCGGACTGTTTGCATGTCTTATCTTTGAGGCAGACGCTTCCACTTTTCTAAAACGTTAGGGGGGCATCAGACCCAGAAAACTTATTATGAGAGGTCAGTGACAAGGTCTCTCTCCCAGTCCCAGTTATCATTGAACATGCACCATTCAAGGGCAAAGCACACCACCCCCTTCTCTGGACTGGATCTGTATGATTTTATTCTACTATTTCCATTAAGGCTTTCCAACAAAGCCGTTCTTTTGCAAGAAAATGAGCTTCATGTTGCATATTGTGCCTGCTCACAGTGGCGTCAAGGTCAAGTACTCGTGGCTTTGCCTGCCTTAGGTTGTCCCGAGGTTCTTTAGGGGGAACTTACACGTCATAGGCGAACCAGTCTTCCATACGTGCCTGTTTATTTAAGCCCAAGTTTTTTAATTTGTTTCTTAACCTCTCTATTCATGTCATGTCAAAACGTATCCTGTGTTCCTGCACACTATACAAAAACACAAGTCACAGTGTTCTTGCACACTGTGCCTCCTCACAGTGGCGTCAAGGTCAAGTACTCGTGGCTGTGCCTGCCTTAGGTTGTCCCGAGGTTCTGCAGGGGGATCTTACCCGTCATAGGCGAACCAGTCTTCCATACTTGACTCTTTCTAATGAGAGGTATTTGTTTTTGACTTATCAACTGAGACAAGACCAGTCCAGCTTTAAGGAGAATCTGAATGTGCCTGATGTGACTGGTGCAGAATAATTACTTATGGGACTGGGGATTTTTCCCTGTGGCCTCATTTACTTTGTTCAGGGTAAACATATCTTATAAAGAGGAATGTGCTTTGAATATTTGCAGCCGTGCTATGACACACGTTCGGTCATTTAGTTTCTTATAGGACCATATGTATGTACGTTGGGTTCAGTGTTTTGTTAAGCACACTAACACGTGGCTCATAGTATGAGCCCTGAACCACAGCCGCCCCCGAACAGTGTGAAACTGTACTGTGGATTCAGGCATCGACTGGCAAAGAGGAAAGAAGTGAAATGCCAAAATGTGACTGACATGCAGACTCTCCAGCAGGTTTGGGACTGGCTCTACTAAAGAGTGATGATGTACTTAGTTGTATTTTGTTTACATGTTTACTTTTTGTTCTGATGTGAGGATTTACTGCAGCTCCTGGTCTGTATGATTTATTATGAACATCAATCATGCTGTTTATTATATAACATATAATTATTAGACCAGTTAGAGCAACCTCTACTACCACTGGTATGTCATTTCTAACAGTACAACAACCAACTACTTTTTGGTAACAGCAGTGAAGTTCCCTCAGTGCCTCTCAGATTATTTTAGGTTTGGTTAGGCTATGTTAATATTAGGCTAACTTAAGGTAGGTCAGACTCATTTAGCTTAAGTTCATGTAAGTGGAGTCACATTAGATGAGGCTCGATTAGATTAGTCTGGGTTGGCACAGGTCAGGTTAGGAGACCGCACAGTGCTAACTGACTGTGTCTGTGCAGGTACTAAGGTCTTTCTGGATATTTGACTTGTCTTGACATCTGTCTGGTCGCATTTGCCCTCTCCCTTAGTATCTCTTTGTATTTGTTTTTCTTTCTTTTAAATGTACCTGTTTAGGTTAGCCTTGACTAAATTAGGTTGAACTGGAAGAGGCCAAGTGTGAATGGGTTAAGACCAGGCACAGTGTGTCTCCTCTCAGTCATCCGGGTCATGGTTTGTACAAAACTGCTGGACTTGCTTGATCAAGTGGTTGCCAGGCCGTTTCTAGGTGGTTGCTAAGATCTTTTTGGAAATTGTATTTTTTTATTTCCCTCCATTGTGTCCCTTTTTTTTTAGCTGCTCTCTTTTTTGTTTACAACACATGCACTTGATTGGGTTTCTTAAATATTATTTCTAGTCTCCTGATTTTTAATTTAGGGTGGGTATCTATATTGTGTTCTACCACTGTGTGAGTGACCTGCTGCAGTGAAAACCTCTCTGTTACCTGTTTGTTGTCTCTTGTCTGCCTCAGCCACTCCTCCAGCGGCGCCTTCTTGCGCTCTGTCCCGTCCTCATCCTTCCTCCTCTCCTGTCATTCTCTCTCCTTCCTCTCCCACTTCTCTCTTTTTTATCCTCCTTTTCCTGTTTTTGTTTCTCCTTTTTCTCACTCTTTTCCATGTTTTTCTCATTTTTTCCCTCCATTTTCAACTCAGCCTTCTTCTGTAATGCCTTTGGTCACCTCTCAGTTTTGAACTGTGCATCAGAAACAAAAATATACATGTTAATTTTAAGATAGGGATGCACCAATACCACTCTTTTAAGACCAAGTACCGATGTGTACACTTAACGATGCAGTGTTTCTGCTATAAAAATTACAATTACAATAAAAGTGTAATGACTTATGCTTTAAGTATTTACTGAAAATTTCAGAACCCTGTGTGTGTGTGTGACAGAGAGAGAGAGAGGAGGCTGTTTGGCTTGGCTGCAGCCAGACTGTACAGCATGGCAGGCAAACAAGACAAGCAAGCTGAACTCGTAACCACACAGGCTGAATACGCAGCAGCTGACTCTTCATGCCCTTTTGCTGAGTGGCTCTAAAACCTCCCAGAGCCTAAGCATGACCTGGCTTACCCTGTACTCTTTGCCCTCTCACTTGCATAATCTTTTTGCTCTTGTCAGTAAGGCACCAGCTTCATCAATCTGCTGTATCTCTTTATTCCACTATAGTTATACTGTATGACAATCATAGAATTAGATGAGCAATTCTGACAAATGGAAACATCTTCTGTATGCTAGGGTTGCTGCCATCTTCTAATGTTGTTTGGGACGTAAAGATTTCTTTAAAACACATGCAGCTTTTTCTCAGATTGATGCCATCCTCTGTACAGTGGGAATGCTTGTGTTGCTACCTGAGAAGCATCACTGCTAAGGAGGGTGGAAGAGCAGAGAGAAAGAGACCTGTATATCCCAGAAATGCATGCCATGTATTTCATAATCTATAGATAAAAAATTTAAACAAAATAGAAACACAGCTTTTTGTTGCTTTGGGGGGCTAGAAATGTCTGTTGGTGCTGTGTAATTGTTAACTGTTATGAACGCACACCCCGCGAGGTGGTGTGACAGAGAAAATGGACTCAAAGGGCTGACTTCACCATAAGCAGTGTTTATTTCATGCTGTACTAGGCAAGGAGTGCTATAACGTGACATAACAATAGAAACCAGAATGGGTGTAGATAGAGTAGATGTTGACCACAGAAAGGCAGGAAGAAGGTAGTTGCTGGGCGGAGCTGCGCAGCGTGGAGGTCACTCACTGGCTGGTCGAGTAGAGGTGGTTGAGGCTAAACAGAAGGGAACCAGACAGAAGGCGACGATGAGCAGAGAGGATCAGGGGAGAGAGAGCATCGACCTGGCTGGTGAATGATAGACCGATGGCAGGGGGTCCAGAGGTAAACAGTTCCGTGTGGGAGTATGTGTCCAAGCAGGAGGGCTGAAGGCAGGAACGGGCGAGGAGAAGGCTAGTTGGCAACGGAGGCAAACTGAAAACAGTCACAAGAGAGAAAAAAAACAAAAGAACAAGGCAAAATAGAAAACAGTCTTTGGATTAACCTGAGGTGGTTCTAGTTGTCTGTGTGGGTACGAGAACAAACTAGCAGTGGGCAGGTAAGAAGGCGCAGTAAATTTAGGAGATCTGGTGATTGCAGGAGTGACAATAGGTGGTGGTAATGAGGATAGCTGGCAGGTGTGTGGAGGAGAGAGGGCAGGTGAAACCGAGCAACCCTGACATTAACCTATCACACTGACAGAGGGAGGCTCTCCACTCAGCACCCACCAATCAAAATAAGTCTTAACCAGTTTTCAAAATATACATTTACTCAGGTTTTAAGATAACAAAAGCAATCCAGACATTCTTATTTGCTCCAAGACCAAAGCAACAACAAACTGATGTGCCTTAATATCACACTGACATTATAAAGAATTTCAGAACTGCTTTTTTCTGTTTCTCGTCTCATCTACCTTTATCAGTGTTAATGGACATAAGAAACTGTAGAGAATCTCCACATGCACATAAAGAGCCCTCATTTGTTATCTGTTAAAAAATATGTTTTCAACAGTAAAGCTGATGAAGATTTGAGGAAAACAATGAATGCACCCAACATACAAGTGAAAACCAATTTTTACATTTTATAAACCATTATCCTGTTTCAAATAATTGTCTAGGAATCTGCCTGATTTATTGCATACTTTGCAGCTGCTTCTCATTTTGTGGCTCTGGATCAGGAGGTAGAACAGGTTCTCACATGGATGATTGGAGGTCTGATGCCCAGCTTCTTCAGTCCACATGTTGAGGTGTCCTTGGGCAAGACACTGAACCCCCACATCTTATGGCTTCCAATATAATCTGTACAATAAAAATGTCTGAAAAACATAAAGGCATGGTAAACCTAATAGTGCTCAACACTGATTACTGTCAAACCTTTAAAAGTTCTTCAACATTATCTGAAATAAGATTTGAAAGTTTTGCTTCTAAAGCACATCCACCAAAACAAAAATTTCAAACAACAAACTTTGACTGCAGTGAAGGAAACGTGTAACCATGTCAGTCAGTTGTTCCATGCAGTGTGGTGATAGAAATACTGTTGAGTACTGTTCGCAATTTGAACTATTGGACATGCACTGAGAATAATACAGAGCTAAATTACACCTTGATCACACATAAATAACCTGGTGGGACGGAAGGTATTTTATTTCACAGGAGTGATTATGGTTAGATTAACTTGTGTGTAGAAGTTTCCTCAGATTTGACATTGCACTGTTTGATGTAGCCAGCATTGTCAACCCTGGTAAACAAGCTTTACACTGTACAGTAATGTTAGAGCCCTTTTCTGATTTAAGAAGGAAAATATTGTTTGGTTTTCAGCACTGACAGGTGTTCTTGTCCAGCAACATGGCCCACCCGCCTTGGTGTTGTCAGCTGGTTGCAGCCAGGCGTGACGACTCGGGTTGCTTAGTGCAACGTGTGTTGATTTGATTGGCAGACGAGAGTTGGTGCAAAGATAAACGTGATAATCAATCTAAAAAACAACACTTACACTTGTAGCCTATAGACACAGACAAAGACAGCTCCTTAATGGTGTCGCACTCCACTCAGATTTGTGTAATGAATTCCAGTTACACTGATTTTGTCATTTAGTTACATGTAGCTACTTTCTTCAAACTCATTCCATGTTTGGAGAAAATGTTTAATATTCATTAACTGATTTAGTTGATTGTACTAATACACAATTATAATATCATACAGTACTTTAAAGCAATTCACTATGCTGCTTCTCTGTTCCTTAGTATTATTGTCTCGAGCCAAGTGATGGAATAATCAAAAAAGCTCCAAAACTACTGCGTAGTTTTCGCCAGCACCTTGACTGTGTCACTTACCTGGAGACGTGTATCCATGGCGAGAGACTCCTCCTTCTCTCAGCATCATCAGACTGCAGTGTGGCTCTTAGCTACCTGCCTGGAGATACCATTGGTCTGTTCGGACAGGGAGAGAAGCCAGTCAGTTGAGTTTGTGGCAAGACTTTTTACTGTTTGCATATTGTTGTTTTTTTTAATTACATATGATAATTCATACTCAGAAAGTAGAACTGAAGGGACATTCATTGCAAAAAGATTAGTTAAAACGTTTCAAATTACAAGCTGCATTGTTTTGCATTTTGTGGCTTTCAGTCTTCACAACAAGCTGAATAAAAGACTTTATACAGTCATATTCTCATTGAATATTTCTTAACAATAGTGTTTAAATAGCATCTTGTTACATTCTTGTGAATCCAGTATCATGTATCGTCTCCTCTCGTGAGCTAAGTGTATCATCGCACCGCTAATATTTACACATACTACATGTAGAGATGCTTCTTGTGAGCCATCCTACCCTTGGTGGTGTTGTACTCAGATTGTTCCCAACACCTTTGTTGATCCATATTGTCTGGAAATATGCGAAAAGAAGGCATTTCTGCACACTGAAAATATGCTATGTAACAGAGTGGATAATATATTCTACTGATAAGCTTTTAACTGAAAAGAATATACTCAGATGCAACCCCTTTCTAACCACCCAGATTTTAAATATTAACTGTAAATTAAATTACATACTGTATTTTCTCAATAATTGTAGGGGAATAAAATGACTGTGTATTTTAAGTACCAATAATTATGTAGTGCTGCTCCAGGTAACTAGCTACTCCCCGACACTGGTATTTAACATCGAGCGGTGTTCCACAAGGCTTATTTCTTGGTTCTCTACTTCTCTTAGTGTTGCTCATATTTGTTAATTTGGCCCCATCTAATACTTTACAGCCAAAAGTAGATTTACTATTTACTATATTCTGGTGATTCTGAACAGCAACATGGCACAGTTCTCAGTCACTTTTTAATTATCAAAATTAGACAAAGTCTAACAAATATTTTTTCATAGAACATCAGGCCTTCCTACATTTATAGCAGGAGTAGCAAATATACAGGACACAGCAGTGATATCTATCTTCTCACTTAACTGAAACTAAGGTCATTTGTGTTTACTTAAAGCAACATGTAAGTTGGTAGTTTGTCTCCCCCCACAGTTGATGAGTATAATTGAGTTGTACCCAACTACTTGCACTTTACCCCCTCCTCTTGGACTAAATATGCATTTGTTTACAAGTTGAAGCTGTTACTGAACTGGGAAAGAAACATCAGAAACCAAAGTTTGTAAAGTAGTTTAACAGGATTTTATACAAATATGACTCCATAGTTTTATGGGGGAGGCGTTAGTGCGGTTGGTAGAGCAGTTGTCTCCAAAGGAGGAAAATATTGTTGAATTTTAATCATTGACAGGTGTTCTTGTCTGACAACATGACCACCCACCTTAGCAATGTCGGCTGGTTGTTGCCAGGCATGGCAGACTCAGATTTGATTGGAAAACAAGAGATGGTTCATAGTCAAATGAGTAAACCAATCAAAAATAATGCTCAAAATTTGAGTGCATACTGTTAAATGAATGAGGTCTATTTAGTTGGGGTGTGACGAGATCTTGTGCAATGAGATCTGTCTCACAGTATCAGTACTAAACCAGAGCAGCAGTCAATATGATGGAGTGAAACGGCAAAGTGATGGTATATTCACATTAACAGGCCTTCAGACTGATCTGACAAAAAAATGCAACTCCCTGCTGTGATTTAACGCGCAGTACTACGTTCTTCAGCAGGTGAGGGGTTGCAGTGGAATGTTTTAGGCGTGTACAATATGGCCACAGTATGACAAGCCGATGTGCGCGGCTTCATTCATGCTTCCAGTCCGTGAGTTTCCATTGTGTTTCAGTTAGCCATGATGCTAATGTAGCTACTCTACCTTATCACAAATTCTACCACTAATATGTCTGCACTGATAGATTAAAAAAACACCATCTAACAGCCAGTACTAATGGAAATGCATATCATGTCATTGTTGTGCCTTTTTTGTGGCACAAATTCGACAGTGAATAGCAGTGTATGCTCATGCTAACAAGGTAAACAAAAGAATCTTCTTCTTCCCCATATGTGATTGATCACACACAGCTTCAGTTAGAAGTTAGAAGCTCATGCATAATTCATGCACAGTTATAAGGTCTGAAGAGACATGTGAAATCGTGCAGGAGAGAAGCCAGTCAGTTGAGTTTGTGGCAAGACTTTTTACTGTTTGCATATTGTTGTTTTTTTTAATTACATATGATAATTCATACTCAGAAAGTAGAACTGAAGGGACATTCATTGCAAAAAGATTAGTTAAAACGTTTCAAATTACAAGCTGCATTGTTTTGCATTTTGTGGCTTTCAGTCTTCACAACAAGCTGAATAAAAGACTTTATACAGTCATATTCTCATTGAATATTTCTTAACAATAGTGTTTAAATAGCATCTTGTTACATTCTTGTGAATCCAGTATCATGTATCGTCTCCTCTCGTGAGCTAAGTGTATCATCGCACCGCTAATATTTACACATACTACATGTAGAGATGCTTCTTGTGAGCCATCCTACCCTTGGTGGTGTTGTACTCAGATTGTTCCCAACACCTTTGTTGATCCATATTGTCTGGAAATATGCGAAAAGAAGGCATTTCTGCACACTGAAAATATGCTATGTAACAGAGTGGATAATATATTCTACTGATAAGCTTTTAACTGAAAAGAATATACTCAGATGCAACCCCTTTCTAACCACCCAGATTTTAAATATTAACTGTAAATTAAATTACATACTGTATTTTCTCAATAATTGTAGGGGAATAAAATGACTGTGTATTTTAAGTACCAATAATTATGTAGTGCTGCTCCAGGTAACTAGCTACTCCCCGACACTGGTATTTAACATCGAGCGGTGTTCCACAAGGCTTATTTCTTGGTTCTCTACTTCTCTTAGTGTTGCTCATATTTGTTAATTTGGCCCCATCTAATACTTTACAGCCAAAAGTAGATTTACTATTTACTATATTCTGGTGATTCTGAACAGCAACATGGCACAGTTCTCAGTCACTTTTTAATTATCAAAATTAGACAAAGTCTAACAAATATTTTTTCATAGAACATCAGGCCTTCCTACATTTATAGCAGGAGTAGCAAATATACAGGACACAGCAGTGATATCTATCTTCTCACTTAACTGAAACTAAGGTCATTTGTGTTTACTTAAAGCAACATGTAAGTTGGTAGTTTGTCTCCCCCCACAGTTGATGAGTATAATTGAGTTGTACCCAACTACTTGCACTTTACCCCCTCCTCTTGGACTAAATATGCATTTGTTTACAAGTTGAAGCTGTTACTGAACTGGGAAAGAAACATCAGAAACCAAAGTTTGTAAAGTAGTTTAACAGGATTTTATACAAATATGACTCCATCGTTTTATGGGGGAGGCGTTAGTGCGGTTGGTAGAGCAGTTGTCTCCAAACCGGAAGGTTGAAGGTTTGAATCTTGGTGCCTGCAGTCCACGTGTCGAAGTGTCCTTGGGCAAGACACTGAACCCCCCCCCACCCCCACCCCGTTACCTAGAGCCATTGGTTGAGTTGGCGCCGCAGATGGCTGCTATCGGTTCTGTACCGGAAACAAATTCCTTGTGTGTAACATACTTGGCCAATAAAGGTTATTATTATCCTTATCCTTATTTGTGAACAGAAAAAAAAAAATCGTTTCCTAAGTGTCTGAAAGTGGATGTGTGTAATGAGGTGTTGTTGGTGACATAGTACAGGCTCATATTGCACAAATTAACTTCAAAGTTTTATTTAATGTGGCACTGACAAAGACTGACCAAACCTTCTGGTGTGAGATGAATTTGTTTATTTGGGGGAACTGAGGTCCCTGCTATAAAAACCAGCATAGCTAGTGACCAGCTATGCTATATTAGCTTGTGTTGTGTTTTGGTGCTGGTATGCTGGTGACCAGCACCAAAACACAACATAAGCTAGTACTAAGCTGGTTATAATGATGCCTGGCATACCAACATGACATACAGTATTTGTGAGATTCTGATGACTGGCCTAGGATTCTCAAGTGGTCAACACTGGTAGATGCTAGTCATGGCATGCTGTTTGCCAGGGTGGAAAACGGAGTTACCGGGAGTTAGGGTGGGCTGGAGCTTCATTCATGCTTCCAGTCCGTGAGTTTCCATTGTGTTTCAGTTAGCCATGATGCTAATGTAGCTACTCTACCTTATCACAAATTCTACCACTAATATGTCTGCACTGATAGATTAAAAAAACACCATCTAACAGCCAGTACTAATGGAAATGCATATCATGTCATTGTTGTGCCTTTTTTGTGGCACAAATTCGACAGTGAATAGCAGTGTATGCTCATGCTAACAAGGTAAACAAAAGAATCTTCTTCTTCCCCATATGTGATTGATCACACACAGCTTCAGTTAGAAGTTAGAAGCTCATGCATAATTCATGCACAGTTATAAGGTCTGAAGAGACATGTGAAATCGTGCAGGAGAGAAGCCAGTCAGTTGAGTTTGTGGCAAGACTTTTTACTGTTTGCATATTGTTGTTTTTTTTAATTACATATGATAATTCATACTCAGAAAGTAGAACTGAAGGGACATTCATTGCAAAAAGATTAGTTAAAACGTTTCAAATTACAAGCTGCATTGTTTTGCATTTTGTGGCTTTCAGTCTTCACAACAAGCTGAATAAAAGACTTTATACAGTCATATTCTCATTGAATATTTCTTAACAATAGTGTTTAAATAGCATCTTGTTACATTCTTGTGAATCCAGTATCATGTATCGTCTCCTCTCGTGAGCTAAGTGTATCATCGCACCGCTAATATTTACACATACTACATGTAGAGATGCTTCTTGTGAGCCATCCTACCCTTGGTGGTGTTGTACTCAGATTGTTCCCAACACCTTTGTTGATCCATATTGTCTGGAAATATGCGAAAAGAAGGCATTTCTGCACACTGAAAATATGCTATGTAACAGAGTGGATAATATATTCTACTGATAAGCTTTTAACTGAAAAGAATATACTCAGATGCAACCCCTTTCTAACCACCCAGATTTTAAATATTAACTGTAAATTAAATTACATACTGTATTTTCTCAATAATTGTAGGGGAATAAAATGACTGTGTATTTTAAGTACCAATAATTATGTAGTGCTGCTCCAGGTAACTAGCTACTCCCCGACACTGGTATTTAACATCGAGCGGTGTTCCACAAGGCTTATTTCTTGGTTCTCTACTTCTCTTAGTGTTGCTCATATTTGTTAATTTGGCCCCATCTAATACTTTACAGCCAAAAGTAGATTTACTATTTACTATATTCTGGTGATTCTGAACAGCAACATGGCACAGTTCTCAGTCACTTTTTAATTATCAAAATTAGACAAAGTCTAACAAATATTTTTTCATAGAACATCAGGCCTTCCTACATTTATAGCAGGAGTAGCAAATATACAGGACACAGCAGTGATATCTATCTTCTCACTTAACTGAAACTAAGGTCATTTGTGTTTACTTAAAGCAACATGTAAGTTGGTAGTTTGTCTCCCCCCACAGTTGATGAGTATAATTGAGTTGTACCCAACTACTTGCACTTTACCCCCTCCTCTTGGACTAAATATGCATTTGTTTACAAGTTGAAGCTGTTACTGAACTGGGAAAGAAACATCAGAAACCAAAGTTTGTAAAGTAGTTTAACAGGATTTTATACAAATATGACTCCATAGTTTTATGGGGGAGGCGTTAGTGCGGTTGGTAGAGCAGTTGTCTCCAAACCGGAAGGTTGAAGGTTTGAATCTTGGTGCCTGCAGTCCACGTGTCGAAGTGTCCTTGGGCAAGACACTGAACCCCCCCCCACCCCCACCCCGTTACCTAGAGCCATTGGTTGAGTTGGCGCCGCAGATGGCTGCTATCGGTTCTGTACCGGAAACAAATTCCTTGTGTGTAACATACTTGGCCAATAAAGGTTATTATTATCCTTATCCTTATTTGTGAACAGAAAAAAAAAAATCGTTTCCTAAGTGTCTGAAAGTGGATGTGTGTAATGAGGTGTTGTTGGTGACATAGTACAGGCTCATATTGCACAAATTAACTTCAAAGTTTTATTTAATGTGGCACTGACAAAGACTGACCAAACCTTCTGGTGTGAGATGAATTTGTTTATTTGGGGGAACTGAGGTCCCTGCTATAAAAACCAGCATAGCTAGTGACCAGCTATGCTATATTAGCTTGTGTTGTGTTTTGGTGCTGGTATGCTGGTGACCAGCACCAAAACACAACATAAGCTAGTACTAAGCTGGTTATAATGATGCCTGGCATACCAACATGACATACAGTATTTGTGAGATTCTGATGACTGGCCTAGGATTCTCAAGTGGTCAACACTGGTAGATGCTAGTCATGGCATGCTGTTTGCCAGGGTGGAAAACGGAGTTACCGGGAGTTAGGGTGGGCTGGAGACAGGAAGTGGTGTCAGAATAAAAGCAGGACCGGAAGTGGACGGGGCAGGATCATGACACATGGAATTTTGGTAGGATGCTAAAAACTCAAATCATGAAAATATTACAATGCTTCTGCTTGATGCATGTTAGTAAAAAGTAGGAGAAAATTTAGGTTTTATAGAATGTTTATTTATTAAATAGGTTAATTTCCCAATTTTTGGAGCAGGGGTTCAGATACACATGGGTGCATGCATGTACTGAAATTTAGATTCCATTTTTACTTTTTACTGTTTGCATATTGTTGTTTTTTTTAATTACATATGATAATTCATACTCAGAAAGTAGAACTGAAGGGACATTCATTGCAAAAAGATTAGTTAAAACGTTTCAAATTACAAGCTGCATTGTTTTGCATTTTGTGGCTTTCAGTCTTCACAACAAGCTGAATAAAAGACTTTATACAGTCATATTCTCATTGAATATTTCTTAACAATAGTGTTTAAATAGCATCTTGTTACATTCTTGTGAATCCAGTATCATGTATCGTCTCCTCTCGTGAGCTAAGTGTATCATCGCACCGCTAATATTTACACATACTACATGTAGAGATGCTTCTTGTGAGCCATCCTACCCTTGGTGGTGTTGTACTCAGATTGTTCCCAACACCTTTGTTGATCCATATTGTCTGGAAATATGCGAAAAGAAGGCATTTCTGCACACTGAAAATATGCTATGTAACAGAGTGGATAATATATTCTACTGATAAGCTTTTAACTGAAAAGAATATACTCAGATGCAACCCCTTTCTAACCACCCAGATTTTAAATATTAACTGTAAATTAAATTACATACTGTATTTTCTCAATAATTGTAGGGGAATAAAATGACTGTGTATTTTAAGTACCAATAATTATGTAGTGCTGCTCCAGGTAACTAGCTACTCCCCGACACTGGTATTTAACATCGAGCGGTGTTCCACAAGGCTTATTTCTTGGTTCTCTACTTCTCTTAGTGTTGCTCATATTTGTTAATTTGGCCCCATCTAATACTTTACAGCCAAAAGTAGATTTACTATTTACTATATTCTGGTGATTCTGAACAGCAACATGGCACAGTTCTCAGTCACTTTTTAATTATCAAAATTAGACAAAGTCTAACAAATATTTTTTCATAGAACATCAGGCCTTCCTACATTTATAGCAGGAGTAGCAAATATACAGGACACAGCAGTGATATCTATCTTCTCACTTAACTGAAACTAAGGTCATTTGTGTTTACTTAAAGCAACATGTAAGTTGGTAGTTTGTCTCCCCCCACAGTTGATGAGTATAATTGAGTTGTACCCAACTACTTGCACTTTACCCCCTCCTCTTGGACTAAATATGCATTTGTTTACAAGTTGAAGCTGTTACTGAACTGGGAAAGAAACATCAGAAACCAAAGTTTGTAAAGTAGTTTAACAGGATTTTATACAAATATGACTCCATAGTTTTATGGGGGAGGCGTTAGTGCGGTTGGTAGAGCAGTTGTCTCCAAACCGGAAGGTTGAAGGTTTGAATCTTGGTGCCTGCAGTCCACGTGTCGAAGTGTCCTTGGGCAAGACACTGAACCCCCCCCCACCCCCACCCCGTTACCTAGAGCCATTGGTTGAGTTGGCGCCGCAGATGGCTGCTATCGGTTCTGTACCGGAAACAAATTCCTTGTGTGTAACATACTTGGCCAATAAAGGTTATTATTATCCTTATCCTTATTTGTGAACAGAAAAAAAAAAATCGTTTCCTAAGTGTCTGAAAGTGGATGTGTGTAATGAGGTGTTGTTGGTGACATAGTACAGGCTCATATTGCACAAATTAACTTCAAAGTTTTATTTAATGTGGCACTGACAAAGACTGACCAAACCTTCTGGTGTGAGATGAATTTGTTTATTTGGGGGAACTGAGGTCCCTGCTATAAAAACCAGCATAGCTAGTGACCAGCTATGCTATATTAGCTTGTGTTGTGTTTTGGTGCTGGTATGCTGGTGACCAGCACCAAAACACAACATAAGCTAGTACTAAGCTGGTTATAATGATGCCTGGCATACCAACATGACATACAGTATTTGTGAGATTCTGATGACTGGCCTAGGATTCTCAAGTGGTCAACACTGGTAGATGCTAGTCATGGCATGCTGTTTGCCAGGGTGGAAAACGGAGTTACCGGGAGTTAGGGTGGGCTGGAGACAGGAAGTGGTGTCAGAATAAAAGCAGGACCGGAAGTGGACGGGGCAGGATCATGACACATGGAATTTTGGTAGGATGCTAAAAACTCAAATCATGAAAATATTACAATGCTTCTGCTTGATGCATGTTAGTAAAAAGTAGGAGAAAATTTAGGTTTTATAGAATGTTTATTTATTAAATAGGTTCATTTCCCAATTTTTGGAGCAGGGGTTCAGATCCACATGGGTGCATGCATGTACTGAAATTTAGATTCCATTTTTTAAGCTACTAAGACTGTTCCACAATTAACACACTGTAAATGGGAAATAACAGCAGATATGTGGTGGTAACAAGACCTGAGCCATCCCCTTCTGAAATAAAATTTACTGGGGCAGCATCCCCTATTTTGTAAGCTATTGTATGAGAAGTCAGTCTACCATCAAAATGATTTTTCACAACAAGCTGAATAAAAGACTTTATACAGTCATATTCTCATTGAATATTTCTTAACAATAGTGTTTAAATAGCATCTTGTTACATTCTTGTGAATCCAGTATCATGTATCGTCTCCTCTCGTGAGCTAAGTGTATCATCGCACCGCTAATATTTACACATACTACATGTAGAGATGCTTCTTGTGAGCCATCCTACCCTTGGTGGTGTTGTACTCAGATTGTTCCCAACACCTTTGTTGATCCATATTGTCTGGAAATATGCGAAAAGAAGGCATTTCTGCACACTGAAAATATGCTATGTAACAGAGTGGATAATATATTCTACTGATAAGCTTTTAACTGAAAAGAATATACTCAGATGCAACCCCTTTCTAACCACCCAGATTTTAAATATTAACTGTAAATTAAATTACATACTGTATTTTCTCAATAATTGTAGGGGAATAAAATGACTGTGTATTTTAAGTACCAATAATTATGTAGTGCTGCTCCAGGTAACTAGCTACTCCCCGACACTGGTATTTAACATCGAGCGGTGTTCCACAAGGCTTATTTCTTGGTTCTCTACTTCTCTTAGTGTTGCTCATATTTGTTAATTTGGCCCCATCTAATACTTTACAGCCAAAAGTAGATTTACTATTTACTATATTCTGGTGATTCTGAACAGCAACATGGCACAGTTCTCAGTCACTTTTTAATTATCAAAATTAGACAAAGTCTAACAAATATTTTTTCATAGAACATCAGGCCTTCCTACATTTATAGCAGGAGTAGCAAATATACAGGACACAGCAGTGATATCTATCTTCTCACTTAACTGAAACTAAGGTCATTTGTGTTTACTTAAAGCAACATGTAAGTTGGTAGTTTGTCTCCCCCCACAGTTGATGAGTATAATTGAGTTGTACCCAACTACTTGCACTTTACCCCCTCCTCTTGGACTAAATATGCATTTGTTTACAAGTTGAAGCTGTTACTGAACTGGGAAAGAAACATCAGAAACCAAAGTTTGTAAAGTAGTTTAACAGGATTTTATACAAATATGACTCCATAGTTTTATGGGGGAGGCGTTAGTGCGGTTGGTAGAGCAGTTGTCTCCAAACCGGAAGGTTGAAGGTTTGAATCTTGGTGCCTGCAGTCCACGTGTCGAAGTGTCCTTGGGCAAGACACTGAACCCCCCTATCCTTATCCTTATTTGTGAACAGAAAAAAAAAAATCGTTTCCTAAGTGTCTGAAAGTGGATGTGTGTAATGAGGTGTTGTTGGTGACATAGTACAGGCTCATATTGCACAAATTAACTTCAAAGTTTTATTTAATGTGGCACTGACAAAGACTGACCAAACCTTCTGGTGTGAGATGAATTTGTTTATTTGGGGGAACTGAGGTCCCTGCTATAAAAACCAGCATAGCTAGTGACCAGCTATGCTATATTAGCTTGTGTTGTGTTTTGGTGCTGGTATGCTGGTGACCAGCACCAAAACACAACATAAGCTAGTACTAAGCTGGTTATAATGATGCCTGGCATACCAACATGACATACAGTATTTGTGAGATTCTGATGACTGGCCTAGGATTCTCAAGTGGTCAACACTGGTAGATGCTAGTCATGGCATGCTGTTTGCCAGGGTGGAAAACGGAGTTACCGGGAGTTAGGGTGGGCTGGAGACAGGAAGTGGTGTCAGAATAAAAGCAGGACCGGAAGTGGACGGGGCAGGATCATGACACATGGAATTTTGGTAGGATGCTAAAAACTCAAATCATGAAAATATTACAATGCTTCTGCTTGATGCATGTTAGTAAAAAGTAGGAGAAAATTTAGGTTTTATAGAATGTTTATTTATTAAATAGGTTAATTTCCCAATTTTTGGAGCAGGGGTTCAGATACACATGGGTGCATGCATGTACTGAAATTTAGATTCCATTTTTTAAGCTACTAAGACTGTTCCACAATTAACACACTGTAAATGGGAAATAACAGCAGATATGTGGTGGTAACAAGACCTGAGCCATCCCCTTCTGAAATAAAATTTACTGGGGCAGCATCCCCTATTTTGTAAGCTATTGTATGAGAAGTCAGTCTACCATCAAAATGATTTTAAAGTGTTTTTTAATGTAAAAGTTACATATTGTTGCTTTAAGTAAATAAGTGTATTTCCCAAACTGGCAAACAGCTATTTTAATGAATAAAAGTGTCAACCTAGTATATCAGTGTAAATTATTTGCTGTCTTTTTTGTGACTGACACAATCTTTTGGTATTAAAATAGAGATTGGGGTGTTTTCCCAGTATTACATCCCAGGTTCCTAGCATCAGATCTGACCCTGACCCAGGGAAGCATATGGCCTCCTAAACAAGCTGTTACTAACCACTTAACTTAAACCCTGACTGGCTTCTCTTTATCTCTCCTTTTCTCTCTGTAACAGTTTTTCTCTGTTTTTTTCCTCCCATGTCGATCTCTCTTAACTATTTTTCTTCTCTTCTCATCAGCCTTCACCTTCATTGCCTCATTTTAAAATAAACTAGCTAATTCCCCTTGTGAAACTCAATCTTTCACAGCACAACACCAAGAGAAGTACACCTCATAAAAGCTCTGGGGGGGTTATGCACTTCAAACAGAGGCAGGGATTAAAAGGCCATGTCTGTTTACTTATAACCCTCTCTGCGGCTCTTTAGAGTCCCACCACTTCCTAATTCAATTACAGAGCCAAGCTGAAGACAAGACTGAATCTTCAAGAAACACTATGATGTGGAATTTCCCTCCATCTTACTGGCTCAGGTTACAGGGTTGTTGATGGTTTTGTAGGAAGCATGAAGGTCTATGATAAGAAGATCTGAACTAGGTGTGTTTGAGAGCTCAACTTTTGATGTTTTACATCGATAAATGTAGTAAGTACACTAACAGTGATTAAATCTTTATCTGATTCATGAGGGACTGCATGTTTGTTCTTTCAAGAACCTGGGGTCTGCTGAGTCTTTCCAGGAATAATCATCTGGAATAAATAAGTGATTTGTTCAATTGTTGTTTATATAAGAACTGAACAGTTCAGAACTTTTTGGACTGAGATGAAGAGGAATTCAAAGTGGCGCCAGTGTGCACGGCCTGCTGTCTACCGCTCCTAATCCTGTGTGTTTTTGTGCTGTATTGTTCATTTTTTATCCTGAATGGGGACTCTCTGTTGTCGTACGATTGCCAAACTTTGCTGAATCTTCGCTTGGGTGTTTCAAACTTGGTTCAGTTTGATTGTCACGGGCACAAATCTCTACCTCCGTTTCTATCAGGTATACCTGCTTACCTTCGCCGCGGTCCGGCTCTCCCATTCAGGAGGAGGAGGCAGAGACGTCGTGGCAGGCGGAGTGGGCAGCTGGTAAGGCTAAAGGCCTCCTTGGCGGGCCCTTCCTTGGCATCTCTGGTTCGGCATGCTCCGGGCACCAGCCTCCGCGCTTCATGGTGTTCTCTGGATCCTGTTTGCTCTTCGTTGGTGTCGATGGTTGGCTCAGACTGGAGGACTGGGTGGCCTCATAGCTGTTATCTACGTCTTTGCCGGCGTGGGATTAACTGCTCGAACTTGCGACCACTGCAGCATACCTCCAGGGTGGCTAGCTTGCCGGGTCCTATCACGATCGGCCTGGGTAACGCTAGATCGTTGGCAAATAAGACTTTTATCTTAAAGGATTTCTTCACTTCCCGAGGGTTGGACTTTTTTTGTGTGACTGAGACCCTGTTAGGTGTGGGTGAGTCCAGTGCTCTCCTTGAATTGCAGCTGCCTGATTGTACTTTTCTTAACTCCCTGAGGCCATCGTGCCGCGGAGGGGGAATAGCGACTATTTATAAAACGATTTTTAAATGCAAGCAGATTTTATCATTTCCCTTTTTTTTCCAGCTTTGAGATGTCCTTATTTGAGCTGGGTCACTCTCCGGCCTTATTGTGGGCTGTGATTTATCCCCCACCTAAGTTTAATAAGGATTTTATAGGTAACTTTTCTGATTTCTTGGTCAATTTTATGCCTAGATTAGTTAATAAGCTCTGACAGCTAAAATAAGTAAATGGATAAGAAAAAGGCAGCCACCTACAATTTGAAAACAAAATCTACAAGAATTATGCCATTGTAAATGGGTGGAAATTGTAAATAGCCTGACTGATACAGACAACTGACACATTCACCTGCCATGAATTTTGGGCTGCAGACAATCTGAATAGCATGTATCAACATGGGCAAATAGTGAACTTTCAGCTCATTATCACTACCAAACTCAAATGCTGACACTTTGACAAGTATCTATTGTGTCCCATACAGAGGCTAATGGTTGCTTTTGGGGGTTGTATGGGACATGCAGGGTTTTAATAGAGAACAGTGCATCAGTATTTGACAACCTGAGTCACAGTCTGGTTGTGCATTTACAGTGACATAAGGTGAATCCCAATTCCCCTAACTGCATCCACGCTTCCCTCTTTTCCTTGCATCTTAGTCCCGCTCATGTAAGATGCAAGGAGAAACTGCAAGGAGAGAAGAACTGGTGAAACACACTTCAACAGACATGAGACATCCTTTCCTACAGTCCTTTATGTTAAGTGTCTAATCACAAACTGATTTTCAATAAAGACGTGTCAATCTGTAACAGACATCTGTGAAGGATGCACTCGCGTATGCTCGGTTACATTTCCTCAAAGAAACATCCTCACTCCTCGCTCCTCAGAGCAGAAATAAGAACTTTGGGATGTCCTTCATCATGGCAAATAGTGTTAACAGAGTTAAATACTGTGGATTTTAATCTGGGTTTGTTTTAAGCCAAGCCACAGTCTTTTCCCAAACCTAAACAAGTAGCCTAGGTTTAATGCAATCAAACATTTTTTTTGTGTCTAAACCTAACTTTTTTGTGTAAAAGCAAGCTCTTTACTGATGCTTTGTTAAGTACCTCTGGCATCTCATACTAATACCAACAACTATTTGGGATCAATATGAGACACTGAAAGGTACTTGACAAAACATCAGTATTTGACTCCATGGGATGAGTGTGTGTTGTGTCACCCAGAACCTCACAACTTGAAAAGTATAAACTGGCTGAAGCCATGTGCACATCATATGGAATGGACATTGGAAATGAGAACGTTTGGACAACTCCATCCATCCATTATCTATACTACATATCCTGAAGAGGGTCACAGGGGGGCTGAAGCCAATCCCAGCTGGCACTGGGTGAGAGGAGGGGCACAATACACCTTGGAGAGGAGAGGTCGCCAGTCTATCACAGGGGTGACACATAGAGGCAGACAACCACTCACACTCACATTCACATCTGCTAGCAACTTAGTCACCAACTACCCTCACCTTTGTGTCTTTGGACTGTGGCAGAAAGCCAAAATCCCTGGAGGAAACCCTTGTAGGCACAAGGAGAACACACAGACAGGGACAGGGCTGAGTGCAGGTGGAGAAAAGACAAAGTAGAAGTATCATTTCAGATACTAAGAGACTCTTGGCACAGCTATCAAAAAACAGTGAAAAACCTTAAGAGACATTATTTCTCTAATATCATTCAATCAAACTGTCATAAGCCTCGTGTTTTGTTTAAAGTTATTGATGAGATTTGTGATACTCTAAACAAAGCAGGTAATTGAGAAACCCCATATTTTAACTGACATAATGTAGACATAGTAACTTCTCCTTACAACAGTTCTCTAAGGTTACAGAAACACGGCATTAACAAACATGCAACATGTGTTTTTTTAAACTTACAGTTAAGTCTCACCGAGTATTGGAAACATCACTCCCTTTCTGTTATGACTTGTACTCACTTCCTGTTTTTGTGCTTTTATTTTTATTTTAGATTTCCAGTCTTGTGTCACCTCACCTGCCTGAGCTTTACCCCAGTTCACAATTACTGGGCATTGCTTCCACCTGTTGGTCATTACCCCCTGGTTTTTCAACCCATATACTGTATTCTCCTCCTTTCCCTCAGTGACTTGCTGGTTCACTCTGTTCACCACACCGAGTTTCTGCTTCCCAAGTCTGTATCTGTCTCACGCTTGGTGCTGTCCTGGCTTTGTTTGGGTAGGGTAGGGTAGGGTAGGGTAGGGTAGGGTAGGGTAGAACTTTATTGATCCCACAGTAGGGAAATTCCAGTGTTCCAGCAGCAGTCGAGAATACCCAAAAAACAAGACAGTAGCATTTCAGAGAAAGTCAGGAACAGATATTGCTCTCACTCAAATCACAGACAGGGAAGACTGTGGTCAGAGGGGGAGGGGTGGAAGTGTACGCATTCCTAGCATTAGCATACGGTATGGTCCAGAGTTTTATTGTTCTTTGTGTAGGAGGGTGGCAGACAGGGGGAGGGAGGCATGGCATGGTTGAGGTCCCCGAGATAAGGATTAGGGCCTGCGGGTGCTGTGTCCACAGAGACACCGTGCGCCTGCATGCAGCAGAGCCAGCCCGAGGATCAGTGGAGAACCATCACCACAGACCACAGATCCTGGAGTCCCAGTGTTTGGTTCGTTCCCTTGTGTTTTGGATTTTTCTGTCAGTAGTTCTCTGGTTAGTTTCTTGGTTTTGGTTTTAGCTCCTTACCCAGCTGCCTGACCAAACTGTTTAGTTTATCTATTTGGTGTTCTTTGTTTCCCTCCGTCAGGTTGAGCCCTTGTATTTTTTCCCTTTAGTCTCTAGTCCTATAGTATTTATTAAAGCTCAACTTGAACTTTCCCTGGGCTTGTGTGTCCACATTTTGGGTCCTACCTCTTGAGCCTACTTTCAAGTAGCTCCAAGGTTGGTAAATCCAACCGGTGGCTGCTGTGTCTTCCCCCACATGATCACATATAGTCCTAAAGTAGTGAAATTTATTCCAACAGGTAGCGTAGCACTGGCAATAACATCATGGGTTGTTAATCTGCTCCTTAACCAGCAACACATCACATGCGGCAGACACACTGGCCTCAAACAGACAAAACAAATAGGTACTGTGCTCCGGGGGAATCCAACATTGATGAGCTGATCATTCACCATCACAGGGGTCTTCACTGGCTGCTTGTAGGTTAGACTCAGTCAGGTAAAACAACAAGTTCCTGTACAGGAATGTTCCCGACATGCAGTAACCTCAGACCCTGTATTTTTCTCCACATCGCCTGGTCACAGTGCAGCAGCAGGAGGTAAAATATATCCACAAAACTGGGCACAGTCAAAAAATTCCACTTTTTCAGTGGCACAGGTGGATGTCAGGCAGGCTCACATGACCGCGCAACTGCCTGGACATTATGATCATTCAAGGAAATCCTTAAACTATCTTAATTGTTTTAGAAAAAAGCCTCACCAGTGAGAGTTTGAGAGACATGTATAAACCAAAATGCTTCTGCATAGAAATACTAGAACAAGTGTAGACCTCATTTTTTGAGCTTTAGGTCACGTCTGAGATGACAATTCACCGTGAGAGAAGGCTCACTTTCATAGCACTCAAACAGAAACTCTTTGCAACAAGGAAACTGGCTTCAGTGTTTTCTACACATATGATCAAATACAAAGTGCACCAAGTTGCTGTAACAATAGTAAGTGATCAGTGTAGGTGAGCGAGCATTGAACTGTAAAAGGTGAGGGAGCAGTTTGAACAGTTCTTACTGTACCTGGCTAGCTAAACCTTTAGTAGTTGAGTTACAACTGTAAAGTGCAGTAATTATCCATCTAGCAGTCTACTCTTCAGACAGCTTCAGATGCATTACCACCACCATCCACATACAGCATAAACCACTGCATATACAGACAGGTGGCAAATCCAGAAGGCATGAGGGGTCGCTGTATGGTCTGATGAGGATGAAAATGCTGTGGCCTTCACAATGATCAAAAACACCAATTGAGGGAATATCATTTGAAGAATGGTGTTCATCCCTCCAGTAGTGTTCAGAGAGTCAATGCCAAGGTGCACTGAAGCTGTTCTGGTGGCACATGGTAGCCCTGCACCTCACTAAGACACTTTATGCTGGGCTTTCCTTTTCATTTGTTACCTGTCTATATCTGGTTGTGTGAAAATTATTGGCTTAAATCTCATTAAACATTTTAGACAAAGACCAGTTCAAGAGCTAGACTGACTGCAGAAATGTGGGTCTGTATTTGGGCTGCCTTTTTGTGCATCAACAGGTCCATATTAAATGGTGATGTTGTGGGTAGCATTCAGAACCACAGCAGCTGAGAAAACACTGCTCATATGTGGCTTAGTAGGATGCTCATATGGATGATATTAGCATAGCTGCTGTTTACCCTGTACTGCTGTAGAGCCAACCACATGCACATGCACGCATTACACAGCAACTCTGCTTTATATCCTCTGTTTAACAATATTAGAGCCAAACCCAAAAGATTAGGCCCTGCATGCATGTGGGACCACAGGCTGTTAACCTCTGGACATGCATCCATAAACACATACACAGCTCCATTATTCAGGTCCATCAACAGTTCAGTAATGGGGAACACAAACGGACAGTGTAAATGACCATCAACATGAATTGTGAGCTGCTTGCTCAGAACACTTGCCGAGGCAGCCTGGTACGCATTGGACCACATATCTTTTGTAGGGTTTTATGCTAATGCATCCTGATGCATCCATGACAAGGACGTTACAGGAAAATATGTCATCAATGTAGGATGTGCTGGTTGTTTATGTGAGAGCATCCCAATGCTCAAAAAAGAAAAAAGATGGACAGAAATGTGTGATACAAGTGGATGTATTATGAAAGCTGGTCTGGAGCAGGCTGGCTGCACAGAATAAATTTCCTTGCTAACTTATGTGCCAGTGGTTTTGTGAAACCAAATCACAGCTAATTCAGCAAGGATAACTGGGAATTCAACAGTATTTTACTTCTGAAATCAGAAAAACAGTTTTACTTTTTCTAAAAAAGTAATTTACAATCATTTACAACCAACTCCTGGAATACATTCGGTGAGTCAGATTAATTACACTACACAGTGAAATACATGTCCATCTGGTGGTTCATTCCTACAAGATACATTAAGCCTGAGAATAACCTGTGACAACTTTATTTATCATTAAATCAATTTAACACAATTTTTCTTACTCCATGCACAGAGTGAGGTGGGATTAAGTGGGAAACCTGTGTCAGTTGGGTATACAGCAATTTCCCACAGAGTCCTATCCAAACCACATGATTGTGAATCATCTGCAAAACAAATCATATGATCTATCTAATCTTTTTCTTGGCCTCATGCTATGTGAACCCAACATTAACTTGTTTGGCCTTCTCTGCTGTCTGCAAACACTAAAGTTGAGAGAACTGATAACTTTGTAATGTAACCGGTGACGCTCATTTATCAACTATGCATACGCACAGTTTTGTGTTTAAACTGTGCGTACGAATGTCTCCATGCATAGAAGGTGATTTATCAATATCCTACCAATAGTAGAATCATTTTTGACTATGTGTATGCATAGCCACTTAGTGGAGAAGGTAATCACAGTATGACCAAAAAACTGTTTAAATGATATCAACACAGGTCATACCAATACAGTTAACCAGTGAAATGGGATTTAGTCCAATCTGAGTGAAATGAAATCATATATAAGACATGTATACAGATAGTTTGGATTGACAATGGCCAAGCTCACCCTGCTAGAGGACTTTACAAATCGATCGCTTAGGAGAAAGTGCATTTCAGGAACCACAGGGACCTTCTAGTGGAAAGTGGTGAATGGTTAGTTAATAGATTTCCTTTGCCTAGGCCAGTCTTACTTGTTCTGTACCACCAATGGCTCTTGTCAGAGGTGAGGCAGTGTTAACTTCTGTCACCTGCACCCAAGTCCTTTTTCTTTTTGGATGTGCCTCTACTGAAGGTGCCAAATAAGACAGTTTTCTTCAGTGCCATTTTGTTTGTGAAGATTTCTACCTCACTGTCAGTGAAGTTCTTTTTCTTCAGCATTTTTCCTTGTTCCATGTTGGTGGCATTAGGGCCCTTTGCAAAACGTGCTTTTATACCATATAAGATGCAGTTGGGGCATTACATTATGTAAACGGCCTAGGCCATGGACCAGCACAGCCTTTTGGAATATGTGCAATTTATTATTACTGCGACTGCGCACAGCTGTGCGCACCCTAAGCATACATACACGTGATAAATATTAATTTTCCTGTGCATACTGGCAGCTCTCATGCACATAAATGTGATTTATTTTATGCACGGATTGATAAATGAGGCTGCAGATCTCCTACAGTGAGTTGAAACAGGTCATTGCTAACATCTTTAATGACAAAAAACAATCACAAAGATCATCATGAATCTGTACTTTGGAAAAAGCAGAACTAATGGAAAACTATACAAATTGTAAGTTCTTCACAGGCTCAAACCGACGATATGTGAATCCCATACCATGCTCTGTGTGTGTGTTCAAGGAACTGCACCACTTCTCAAAACAGTAAAGCACTTCAGTGACTTTGGTTCTGAAAGAGATTTTTCTTTGACCACAAACCTTGCTGAACATCATGTGCCCAAGACATTTTAACTGCTCAAGTCTTAATGTAATAATCTAATACTTAATTATAATCCACCTCTCAGATTACACCCCAATAGCTTGTAATATAATTACCTTTTTTCTTTTAGCATTATTACAGCCATCACATGTAAAAACATCTAAATATCACTAAAACATTTGTCTGTGGCATCTACACACATTGATGGTTTAATGAATAAACAATGTCTTTCCTTCTTAGGTTTGTTGTAACATTTAAACAAACTAGTTGATATGAAGTGTCACCTGACCATTTCTAAAAGTAAAAATTGTTATATCTGTTAGGAATACTCAGGCAAAAATCCTTCCACCATAGATATGATTCATTGTGCAAGTGAAGATACAAGTAACAACGCACACTTGTTGTCTCTTCTCAAAAATGTTTATTGTGTTGGACTTGGTCATGAACACCTCAAATGACTGGAATGGAAGTAATTGGTTGAACACCACACATCTGGCCAGTCACTGAGGACATTTACCAGATTTTCAAGATCTTTGTAAAGATATAATCTGGGTGTGGGTAATTCCGGTCCTCACATGGTGCCACCCTGCATGTTTTCCAACTATATCTGCCCTTCCCACTGTTGATTACCTGGATCCAGTGCTTAAAAAAATCACTTAAGAAGACTCACATTTCCATTTTGGGTCAGATGGCCCCTTAACAAGTAAAACTGATTTTTGTTCACAATATTTTCCTCTATAATAATAATAATAGTAAGGTCTAGACCTTACTTTGTAAAGTGCCGTGAGTTGACTTTTGTTGTTATTTGGTGCTATACTAATAAAACTGAATTATACAACAAAGTGTTTCATGATTGCAACATGTTAAATTTAACTCCATAATTCAAAGTGCTTTTTTTCTTTTGCATTAAGAAAATTGATAACTCAAAATGAACTGCAATTAAAATTCTTTGCACATTCATTCTCAAGATCGCAGACAGCCACCTGCTGTCCTATTTACACTTTGTTTTAGTTATTACATTATGGATGTACTGTATGATGTTGGCTGCTCAGCATACTACTTGTCCCTAACTCATGATGGATGGAATGTCCCTTGTTAGTAACAAGTAACAGTAAGTGGTGATTTATTTATCTCATTTCAGGATTGCTATTGGCCCTGTGTGCACTCATGTGTGCATGCATCCTGAACCTGACTTTCTTATTTCCTGACTCACTAAGACAAATTACCTGACGTAATCCTGGACCTGTAATGCATGTCTAATAGTCTGGTTCTCATTCATCTTCCACAAGGTGAAAAAAGGCACTACTTTCTAAGAAAGTTTCTTGCATCAGTATAATGAATGAAAATAGCAACAGATTTGTTAAATATTTTTGTCTTGTCTTGTCTAGACTGGGAGGGAGCCTTCTCAGTCTTCAGTACTTTTTGAAACTCCAACACCTTACTCTATGTGTCTAAAGCCATCTTCTTTTTTATTGTGATGCCAGCCAAGTCTCCCACACGTCAAACCCATCAGAGACCGCATACTTTGTTATGGCTTTCCACCCTGTAAACCTTGAGACCGAGGACTGAGGAGGTGATTTGCTGTCCCAGTGACAGCCTTGCAGAGGCTGCACATTTTGTCTTTATCCCTCTGTGTGCTGCGCCCCCTCATTACTGGCTTCAGGTATATATTTGAGTGTAATGCCCATTGCAGGCTTCTGGCAGCAGACTCCACAAACATGCATATGTGCCCACAAACCTCTGTGGCTAATAATGTAATCACATCCAGTACGTGACATTTGAAATTTGAAAAACTTCAGTCTGTGCGTGGCTCCTTGTTGATGATGTTACCCCCCTGAGCAAAATTACATTCCTTTCCACCTTCTCCCAGAACACAGTCAGTTGGTTAATCAGATAACCAACATTCAGTATTTATAAAGCATCTACTACAAGTATTATCAAGTATCTACTACACTGAGTGAAAATATGGGGTTGCTCACCTGACAAAGTTCTAAAGACATCTAGAAATTAGCCATGTTTAAAAAAATTCCACTTAAGACATATAGTAGTATGAGCTGAGACTGCATTGTGACTTATTTATCTGTTTATGCATGCATCCATCCATCCATGCATGCTGTTGAGTAAACAACAAAGCAAGTCAGTTTTACTCAGTGATGTGTTTGGTCTGTGTTCAAAGCCACCCGCAAACCCCAAAGCCAAAACTGTACTAAACAAATGCAAATCTTACAAAGTAATGGTCTGCAAGTCTTTCACAGCTGAGTCAGTGTGTTAAACTAGGCTAGGATAACATGAAGAGATGTGTTTGTCTGACTCACCAACTGATGAGTAAAGTCTGTCTCTTAAGAACTGATTCTTATCCTATCAGTAAACGACATAAAAAATGGTTGGAGCAACACCAAGAAAAGAAAACATACTGGGGGTGGACTAAGGCTGTTGCAAACCTTCACAAAGGTAAGAGTGGCAAAACAATTTTCAGTCTCTGACAAGGACTTGTGATATACATATAAAATGGTTAAACTGTGCTCTGTTTCTTTACATTTAAAAGAAATGTGCCAGAGAATGAATTCATTTAGGTTTTTAATATAAATGTTATATCAGCATTTCTTATGAGGGAAGAAGATTATTTGAGCAAAATGCAGCTGAAGGCATTCAGTCTGATGGTAGAATCAGTGAAACATGTTGCTGAACATAAGGCTATGCGGAGGAATATTATTCTCATAGTTCAGCGTGAATACCTCGGCATACCACAGTTGACCAGTGTTGTTTGTTTGGCAGGGGGACTAGTGTTTATGTACTGTATGTGTTAATGAAATATACACTACAGTCAAAAAGAGAACTGAACTACTATGATAATGTGTCGATGTCTGACTTTACATGAAGTCATATTAGATATTCATAATAATTTAAGAAACATGAAACCTGCTGTATTGCCTATAATCAAGAACTTTAGGTCATATAATTTCCTGAACCCGAACACACACATCCACACACAGCAAAACAGACTGAGGGGAAAGCTGAGTGGTTCATTCATGAGGAAGTCCTAGGGGAGCTTGGTTGTGCCCTGTTTCCTTATAAAGGAGGGTTTATAGAGTGACCTGTGGCCTGTTTCACTCTCCTCTGACAGCTCATAACCCCTCATTCATGCTGTGTCTGCCTTAACTCTAAATATCAGAAATTTTAGTTTTATATATATTATTTTAAAAAGGTACCCTACTGCCTACACTTGTCAATTATATATAGAGTGTACTTAACTGACAGTTTTAAAATTTAACTGGTGACAATTAGTTTTATTGCAGAGCATGCAAAGGTGCAGCTGCATGTTTCACCAGCATTTATGGCAGTGAAAAGGAGATAATGTAGCTTCAGAAAAATGTCATGTGAACATTAAATATCAGCAGACAGTAGTGGTACTGTAAATGACCTACTTGGCTTAAGGGATAAGGGATTGAGATGAGAAATTAGTTGACCTCTCCTGTGTTGAAAGATTCACCTTACATTGACTCATTAACTCATTTTGTTTCCTTATTTAGTAAACTGGCTAATCCTGATTTTTAAATGTAACAGAATATAACACAGAGTACCAGAAAAATAATATAACAAGCAACTGTGACAAACCTCTGCAGCAGAGGAGTAATAGGTAAAGTAGTTCTTAAAGTAGTCCAACAATTTCAGAGAAGGGCATCGAGTTGAATACATAGCACACAGGTACAATGAGGTCTTGTCTAGCCATTGAGTAATGCTGATCATGACTGAAAGCTTTGCGGTGATGGGGCCAGCTTCTTGTTTGTGTCACCGCTGCCAACGTCTCAACTGCCAAATGTTCTGCAATAACTTTTATAAGTGTTTTTGAGAGAACTGCAGGAATGTTAAAACTCTGCAGCCACTACTATATTATGACTGATAACCTTTTTTTTTTTACTGTAGCTGCCATATATTGTGACTCATGAGAAATTTGGTCTATATAATGTATGTGCTAGATTCTTTGTTATAAAAAAGAATTATATGCCACTGGGACTGATGTGTATGTATTTTACCCCTGTTCATAACCTAACAGGATGAAACATTGCATAGTTCTACTTTAGTTTAGTTTTGTTTAGTCCAATTACATACATACTGTACATCAATAAAAAAAAAATTGTCAGAGGATTACCAAAGTCAGGTGGTTTCACCTTATGGTGGCCATATTGTATATCTGTTCAAAGTTTGATTACAGTCCATCCATAGTCTGGAGCAAAGTAGGGGGACATGTGGATTAAGAGAGTGAACAACATGCTGCTAGCATGGTTATAAAGTAGAGTACATACAGAACAATCTCCACTCAAGGTCCAGTTACTTGCTTGTTCAGGATATTAAGCTATATGGAACTGCAGATGTTCAAACTTTTCATTATCATCATTTTAGGACTGCTTCTCCAGTGGTCCCTAGGGCTGGGGATACTGTATAATCTTTGCTTTTTGTTTGCTTGTTTTGGGTAATACCACAAAATAATAATCCTCCTAGTAGTATAGTACTTGTAGATTAAATTAGATTAGATTCAAGTTTATTGTCATTACCCATGTACAAGTACAAGGCAACAAAATGCAGTTTAGCATCTAACCACAAGTGCAATAACAGCAGTGCAGAGTGTGTGTGAACTAATTTACCAATGGATATGTACAATTGATATTTCCAGTAAGACATGTAAGGTAATGTGCGATATACAACAGACCATGGATTCAAATTACAGTAATGGATAAGGTACGTTAATCTTATAGAACACTGGTGCAATGAGATGAGATGGAATGAAATAGTGCAGAATAAGAAGATAATAAGTTACACGAGTGAACAGTTTAATGAATGTAAATAGCGCAAAGATAAAGATAAATATTACAGTATCTGCATATGAACAGTGTGCAAATGAGTAGAGCAGTATCCTGTGAGTAGAGTATGTGCAAATTAACAGATCACTTCAGTGTTACAGGTAACAGACGTGTACTGCATTAGTCCTGGGAGGAGAAATGAGAAGGGGTGAGGTGTGTGTAGTGGTATAGAGGAAGGCAGTGGGGATCAAAGGGGAACAGAGTTCAGTAAGGAGACAGCTGTAGGAAAGAAGCTGTTCTACTAAGTCTACTGGTTTTGGTCCGGAGGCTGATGAAGCACCTCCCAGAGGGTAGGAGATCAAACAGTTTGTGAGAAGGGTGAGAGGAGTCCTTGAGAATGCTGCGAGCATGTCGGAGACAGTGTTACCTGTGAACACCCTCAGTGACTGGAAGTGGAGTCCCTGTGATGCATCGGGCAGTTTTCACCACCTGCTGCAGCGCCTTGCGGTTGGAGACAGAGCAGTTTCCATACCAGACTGTGATACAGCTGGCCAGGATGCTCTTGTTTCCACAGTGGTAGAAGTTCACCAGGATGGCTGAAGACAGGTGGTTCTTCTTCAGGGTCCTCAGGAAGAAGAGGCACTAGTGAGCCTTCTTAACCAGGCTGCGGGGGGTGATGGTGGTCCAGGACAGATCCTCAGAGATGTGAATCCCCAGGAATTTGAAGCTGGAGACACATTCAACAACCATCCCATTAATATGGATGGGGTCATGTGTACCTCCTGTCTCCCTCCTGTAGTCCACAACGAGCTCCTTGGTCTTGTTGGTGTTATTAAGGAGCAGGTTATTGTCAGCCCACCACACAGCCAGGTGCTGTACCTCCTCCCTGTAGGCTGACTCATCATTGTTGCTGATGAGGCCAATCACTGTGGTGTCGTCTGCAAACTTGATGATGGTGTTGGAGCCACGCACAGGCCTGCAGTCATGGGTGAAAAAGGACTAGAGGAATGGGCTCAGCACACAACCCTGTGGTACGCCGGTGTTGAGGATAATGGTGGAGAAACAGATGTTGTCTGACCTAACATGCTGAGGCCTGTTGATCAGAAAGAATCCAGTTGCAGAGGGAGGCGCTGATGCCCAGGTCTCCAAGTTTGGTGGTTAACATGGAGGGGATAACCATGTTAAATGCTGAGCTGAAGTCCACAAACAGCATTTTTGCTTAAGTGTTGCTGTTGTCCAGGAGTACAGAGTGCAGTGCTATGGAGACTGCATCCTCCATGCTCCTATTCCTTCAGTAGGCAAATTGGTGGGGGTCCAGTGTGGGTGGGAGACAGGTCATCAGGTGTGCCAGGACCAGGCGCTGGAAGCACTTCATGACAATAGGCGTGAGTGCTACAGGGCGGTAGTCATGTCACGTCGCGGTGGAATGTTTTGGCACTGTCACAATGAAGGTGGTTTTGAAGCATGTCGGCACAACTGCTTGGGCGAGGGACAGGTTAAAAATGTCCATAAAGACGCCAGCAAGCTGTTCTGCATGTGCCCTGAGCATACGTCCAGGAATACCATCAGGGCCAGCAGACTTGCGTACGTTGATCCGGCTCAGAGCATACGCGTCAGTGGAGGTGAGTGTGAGTGGCTGATGGTCCGCAAAGGGTTTGGACTTGATAGCTGTCTCCTTGTTGTCCCAGTCAAAGTGAGCATAGAAGTAATTTAGCTCATTGAGGAAGGAGATATCTGTGGTTATTGGGGTGGAGTTGCCAGGCTTGTAGTCACTGATGACCTGGATGTCCTCCCACATACATCAGGGGCCAGAGTTTGTGAAGTGTTACTCGACCTTTAGCTTGTAGTGGTGCTTGGCCTTCTTGATGCCCCTCCTCAGGTTGGCCCTGGATAAGCTGTAGGCTGTGCATCAGCATATCTGAAGGCAGAGTTGTGTGCCTTCAGCAGGGGCCACACCTCCTTGTTCATCCACAGCTTCTGATTTGGGTACGTGGTGATCTGTTTCTGGGTTGTGACACTGTCAGTGGTAGTGTTAATAAAGTCCAGCACAGAGGAAGTGTAGGTGTTGATGTCCATGTAAGAGTCACAGGTAGCCCAGGGGTTTTATTTCCTCTAGTGTGGCAGGAAACATGTTGGCGGAATTTAGGGAGCACTGACTTTAGGTTGAAGTGATTAAAATCACCCACAACAATAAATGCAGCCTCTGGGTGTGCAGTCTGTTGTTTGCTAATGGCCGCATAAAGTTTGTTCATAGCAAGTTTGGCATTAGCATCCAGAGCGATATAGGTTGCGATTATAATAGTGGAACTGATCTCCCTGGGCAGATAGAAAGGTCTACACTTAACCATAAGAAATTCCAGGTTAGCTGAGCAGTGTCTCTCAGTGATGACAGAGTTCGTACACCAAGCTTTGTTAACATAAATGCACAATCCTCCACCTCTGGTCTTACTGGAGCCAACGATCTATCTGCCTGGAATGTGTAGCGTCCAGCTAGCTCAATAGCACTGTCGGGTATGCTGCTTTTTAGCCAGGTTTCTGTGAAGATCATAACATTGCAGTCTATAAGTCTCTTACTGTTGGTGATGCGAAGCCGTATCTCATCCATCTTGTTCACCAATGATCACACATTGGTGAGGAAAATGCTGGGTAAAGAGAGCCGACATGGTATTAGCTTTAGCTTAGCTCTAACTCCTCCGCGCTTTCCATGCCTTTGTTTACGATCCCGATGCTGCCTGCAAGCACTTCCGCCTGGCTGAGTTGGCAGCGTAGCCTTCGGTGTTTTGGAGATTTCAGATAAAGGTGTTGGAGTGGTGTAGACCAATATCCAAAAGTTCTTGCCAGGTGTAAGATATCGAGGTAAAGCTGTTCTGCACAAACAGACACAAAATGAGCTGGAGAATCACTGCAAAATTGTGAAATCTGGGGAGACGCTGAGCCTAACATTGTACAGGTGCCCCTGTTTTGTATTGCTGCTTGTGCTTACACAGCATTTATCATTTAAATATGTTTTGAAAATGTCCTCCTTTTGTCATGGACATGTAGAAAAAAATGGTTATTACATGTTCTTAATAAGGTATCACATATTGATTTGGTAACATAGAACAAACTCTGGTGTTGAGCTAAAAAATTCTGTGCACGTTTCTTGCACTGATCTCCATATCTCTGCTGTAATAAACAAACAAACAAACATGAAAACACTGACTCTACATAGGATGTCATTGCATCCTTGGTGCTTGGTGATCCTTGGTTCTTCAAAGAGCATTTAACACTAGTCCACTGCAGCCTGCGGTCACTGCAGCTTATTTATCAAAGTCACTATGACTCCTTTCAGGGAGAAGAGACATGTTGACTGATCAGCATGTGTTTGTGTCTATTGTGTGAGTGGTAAGTAGAAAGGGATTGTTGTGACTGGGACACACTGACTATGGCATGACCTGAAAGTGTGTGTGTATGTTTGTGTGTGTGTGTGTGCGTGTGTGTGTGTGGTGGGGTGGGGGGGGTCCTCACAGGGTCATGGTCTGAGTTCTGCCCCTGTAACACAGTGTCTGTGTCCTCCACCTTCAATAAATATAGACAGTCTTTTATATATACACCATCCATCCATCAGAGCTCTCAAAATAGGAAAAAAGCAAGAGAGAGAGACTGGGCCTGTTATTAAACCAGACTGACATACTAAAAACTCTGACACAAAAATTTTGAGTTTTATAATTTGGAATTTTACATGCTAAGATATATAATGTTCAAATATAATATCTTTTTAAGACAATAATAGCTGTAACTATGAATATGGACACTTTTTAAACCAAAAAAATAAGGAAGAGGTGACTTTTTAAGCTTTTTGTAGTGTCTGAGGTTTTGTAGATTTCATATATTTTCTAACAATAAGGTAAGGCAGACTGTATGTAGTCTGAAAGGCAAAACATCAGTCGTGCATCGCCCACTGCTTGATAAGCTTTGCTGTGTCGTGTGGTAATAACAGAAGGTGACATTAAGAAGATAAGCAACATTTTTATCAACTCAGAGCAGGTCTTGTCTGGATTTTGCAGCTGGATGATAAACAGAGTGTGTTTACAAAATTGGTAGTAACACTGAAAACTGAAACTAGAATGGCTGAGCACATGCTTTTGCTGTTGCTCCCTCACTGTTTGCTCAACAGTGGTAGCCATTTTAGCATGTGTGCAGGTTTTGTAGCTCTTAGGATAACTGGTGTGAAGCTTGCAGTAGCAAATCTAACTCTGCAAATATTCTTGGCTTTTCTTCTCAACTTTTCAGGTGTGTAAGTGTCTCTGCCTGTTCCTAAGAATGAGCCTAAACACCATGGGAGGCAAACGTATTTTGGCTGCTTGTACTATATGGGCAGCAGGCCTGGACTGGCCATTAGCCAGCTACTGTACAGTCACTCAGCAGTCACCCACTGATTTGCAGTGTCACAAAAAGTTACTGGCCATTTACAAGGGCAGGAACATAGGCAAATCATATGGTAAATCAAGAGCCCGATTAGCGAATCGCTCACACCCCAGAGGGGGTATTCCATCATTTTCATTTATGGGCACAAACATGGAGGTACAAACTCAATGATGTTAGAGTATTCAAGCTAAGTACTATAACAAACACTAAAACAGGACCAGAAGAGACTGATTGTGATATAATGTGAACACTATCACACTACTTAAAGCATGAGACATTTTGTTAATAAGACATTTACAACTAGGCCCAGTCTTTTGCCAGCTGAGTAGCCTTGGTTTATAAAGATAATAAAATGCATGCCAATCATTAAGACATTATTTCTCCTATCTATCCTTTATGTCATGCCTCCCACTTACAGTTTATTCTCAATGTCTCCTCCATGTACAACTTTGGATCAGTCCAACTACACAAGTACATGACATACTGTCTGGCTCACAAACTTTAATTACTTTAAAAGAAGTCAACCAGCTTAATGAACTTGTAGATGACACTGTGTAAATCTTCAGCAAACACAGATGATAACAATGACTCTATTCTAACTTGGATGAGGTCAGTGTAATATCTCAGGCTATTAATATGTCATGCTATACCATTAACAAGGTTGTAAGCTACTGTCATCCAGGACTGTGATCCTATCACACTGCATCTAAATCACTGCATGGGAGTCAAGGGAGGTGTTGGAGCGGAGAAATGGGCTGAGTCATTTCAAGAAACAATTCAAAAAGTAAAAGAATGAGCATGAAATCACAACAGCATTGCACACTATACGTGGTGGTAATTACTAATTGCTGTTTATTGTGTTTATTATCTTAGTTTAGTGTGTTATCGTGGCAGCATTTTCTAATTAGCAGTAAACATGAAGTACAACTGAGTTTGATGGGTCTTGATAAGTATTCATCTCCCTTTAAAATGTGGCCCATGTTTAGTATCTTTCTCTTAGAAAGACATCTCTTTCCCAGCCATCCAAGCCATGCTTGTTTTCAGGGCTAGTCCCCTTAATTAAGTTTTTTCATCAGTACAAGAAAGGCATGCTTAGTTGGGTTCAGACTGGGTGATTGACTAGAGCTCTCCATTGTTAGTTTTGTTATCTTTTGAAAGCTCATTTGTTGCATTTAGCAGTGTGTTTGAGATTATTGAATCCATTGCTGGCCATTGTGTTTTGAGGTATCGCTACAACCTGAGCAGGTAGGATGTGTCTAAGCATTTCAGAATTCATTTTGCTTTTGTCATCAGCTGTTGTATCATCAATGAAGATGACTGAGCCAGTTAACACCTCCACCACCGTGTTTCACAGGTGAGGTAGTATGCTTAGCAGCTCCTTCTCTCCTCCATACTTTGCACTTGCCATCACTCTGAATTAAGTTATGCTTGCGTTTATATGTCCGCAAAATATTCCTAGAGACCTTTAATTGCTTTTTTAACACCTTTTGGAAAACTGCAATCTGGCCATCTTGTTTTTGTGTCTACCCAGGGGTTAATAACTTGCAGGGTAGCTTCAGTGGTTATTAAAAACACCTAATTCATTAAGTTTTTTTTTTTATATGTGGAGGAGAGGTGTTTGGAGATTTTTCTTTATTATGGAGATAATTATTCTGTCTTTAGCTGTGGATGTCTTCACTGGCCTGCAAATCATTTTGCATTTACTAAGCTCACCAGTGATCTCTTCCTTCTTAATTATGTTTTGGGTAAACCTAACGTTTGGCCACTGTGTCTAGCCATCTTATTCCTGTTCTCAGCCTCATAATGGCTTCTTTGAGTTTCACTGGCACAACTTTGGTTGCATATGTATAAACACTGCTGTACATGGGAAAACCAAAATATATACTCTTCACAGTTGTGCAACATAGGTACATAAGTGTGAGGTGCCCAATGTGGAATCCAGATGGGAGGTTCTGATCTGTCAGTTAATAGTAACAGAAACAATTCATGAAAAAAATGTTTGGTGAAGATGCTGATATAACTGCACCCATCCCATGCTTTTAAGACACAATGCTACTGTATCTCATTTGGTAACAAAATATTATACAGCAGTATTCACACTGATGCATTTCAAGAATAAAATATAAACTGTTGAAACTGCAAGGAAATTGTTATATATTTGAAAAAAAAAGTATTATGGACTGTCAGAACTACAGTACACTCATTGAGTTGAACTTGATGGGTCACATGAACTGTACCACAAATAGCCATGTCACTAATGAAAAAAATCCCTTGCTCCTTTCTCACTTGCATGTAGCAGGCTAATCAATGTGTGAGTGAGTATCAAACATCAGATTTTTGGTTTCAGTAAAGAATGGTTAGACACCCCTTGACCAATGTACATAGTAATAGTTGTGAGATATTTTAGTCTAAATCAAAGTGGTGTAGCAACGGACTGAGTGACAGACCAAACAACAGCCCAAAACTGTAACACTCTAGACAATGACTGATACCAGTGAAATTTAATATTGATACTCATGGGCCCAAAGTTATGCTTTCTGATTATTCTTATGAACTGCAGTCATTAAGATTTATTGTCTGGGGAACATTAATGTTTGTATCAATTTGTATCAGAAGGCAATCCCTTTAACAGTTGTCAAGGTTTTTCAGCCACACAAACCCTGTGAACACAAATGATACAAACTGTGATAGTACAGTATGTTTACAAACAAGCATACAGATTGAATTAGTATGATTTATTCCTTCCACTGCAGCAGATTCCACTGCAGCAGATTCTCATAATTAAGTTTAAGGTACTGCGCTCTGGATGTTTTGACCACTGAAAGGGTTTTGGAGCTGGATTTTTATCTGTACGATGCAGATTTCAAACAAGAACTATAAGTGTTTTATGAAAAAGGAATTGTATTAGAGAAATATAAACATGTGTTGTGAGTATTACTGAATGTAAAAAAAAGAGAGGGAGTGAAAAAGAACTTTGCAGTGTCTTGAAAATATGGTCCTTAAGTTTAGTTTTATAATGAACAAATTATGATTTTTACTTTAGTATAAAAATATTCTAGTGACTGTTAACTGTACTATATGTTAGGTCAAATCATAATGGCTAGCAGTTAATATAACATGATGTTACAGGTAAAAAAATAAATAAACCAAAATGTGATTTTTCAAAGCTTTCACACTAACCACTATCTAATAGACGGGATCATTGTCATGTTCTGTTTAAGCCCTGAGTCCCCTGCTGCACAGACCCTGTAAATCCTAGCTACATCCCTGCTATTAGAGTGCAACTTTCAGACTTTTGATGTAAAACTCAAAACCTTTAACTAGTGGTTACCAGATGATTACTCTGCACTCAGCATTGTCTGTTTAACCTATGGACAAACACACACAGATGCACTCACACACACACATGCCCAGCAGATACACACAGCAGCTAGCAGGCAGACTGTAATTCAATAGCCTAATATTTGTCATGGCTGCCTGCTTAGTTTAGACATAAAGACCTGATAACCCTGGGACATAACATTAAAGTTACACACAGACACACACGTGATCACACACATTCTTCCTTGTGCACACACACTCAGAGTCTGATAAGGTAAAACAAGAGGGCGACTGAGACAGCAACAACCATTTCAAGATTCAGTGTGTGTGCATGTGTCTAACTCCTCCAGGAATCCCACTTCAAATCAAGCCTTCTTAAAACAGACTTATTTCAGTCACAGTGACAATAAATCCCATTCACTCTCTGGCTCTGCAAACTGCTCTGTGTGTGTGTGTGTGTGTAAGTGACATAGTGTCTGAATATAAGTATAGAGACACTGTGTCTTAGAACCTTGGGGGGTAAGGCATTAGCCTGCATTCAGACTGAATTTCAAAGGTGTGAAAAAACACAGGTCTCCCCATTCATTTCTATGGGGATTTCCTCCACTGCAGCCAGCACCAGCACCGTCGGGGCTCTAGAAAAATGCTGGAGCTCCATTGGATCTGGAACTGGTTCAACCTTAGGCACACTGGACCATGACATCATCTGGCATTGGGGAATGGCCAGACCATGGACACCCATGGAAGAAGACTCTTTTGTTTCCCATGAGCATTCACTGCCATTCACTTTTGAATTTGGGCCAGTTCATGCACCATAGTTAGGGTGCCAGATGTTAAACAGTGTTTTTATCTATCAGTGCAGTATCGATGCTACGATAGAGTGAGCTATATTAGCAGCATGGCTAATCAAAATACAATGGAAACTCCCCGGCTGGAAACGTGAATGAAGCCAATCACATCAATTTATCACAATGCGGCCATATCGTACTCACCCATAGCATTCCCCCTGCAACCCCTCATCCCCCAATAAATGCAGTCCCTTGTGTTAAAACACACCAAGGAGTTGTGTTTTGACGGCCTTGATGTGAACATAGACTTAGAGTGGTGGAAAAGTCATCAAACTGAGTGTCCTGTCATAGCAGTTTGCCAAAACATAGTACCTGTGTATTCCAACTACCAGTGTACCTTTGGAGCATGCTTTTTAGCACTCCAGGTGACATTGTCTGATCAGAGCACAATGTCCTGTCTCCTGAGCATGTTGATTTGTTGTTTTTTTCTTCCGAAAAAAAACAACACCTCTGAGAGACCTGTTTGACTGTTGATGACCAACTGTCACTGTTTACCTCATTTCATAAGTCTATAAGCTGATATTAAACAAATGATGAACACACGCATGACTTTATGCAAACTACACAACTCTTATTCTGTAAAAACATGCACTCCAAAATTTGTCTGAGGCCCAAAGTGCCACTGCTACACTGTGGGTGAACTGTCATCACTGTGGCCTTTTTTAGGAACATTATCTTACATACAGTACAGGTATCTTCAGTTTGGTTGACTGATACCTCCTCATCAGCTGTTGTTAGCTCGACTGGTGATGGCCAGCTAAGCCGGGTTTCTCTCTCGGGCACCTCTACTACTGTGGAAATGGGCTCCACTTACATGTAACTCACTCGGCTTTGCAAACGGCATCTTTATGTCCATTTTGGCTGTTTCAGAATCTCTCAGGTGAAATCTGTGCAATGCTTTTGCCCATTGGTTGTTTCTTTCAAACCCCACAGATGAATACAGATGTGAACCATGTTCTCCTTCATGTAAAATGCAGATGAGAGAGGAATAAATAAGAGAAACACACACACTGAGATGCATAAATATAATCCAAACACAGGAGCAGTTATTAGTGTCCCAACATCACAAACCACAAAAATACTCCAGCAGTGACGTTTCAGGTGGAAACATTCAGGGTCAGTGTGGAGAGTAGGAGAAGTGAAAAAGGCCAAGACCTATTCTCACATATATGGGGATACATCAATATTGTTCTAGTACCAGTTTGAAAAATGCCAAACTATTCCTTTAAACCCTTTTACATTGTACTTATAAAGCCAGCAAACTGTTGCTCCTGTACTCTTTTTACACAGCTGCTGGAATCCCAGGACTAGAGGCAAGATGTTTGAGGGCAGGGTTACATACACACAAAGTACAGTCCAATACAAACTCTAGTCACGTTTGACAACCTAGGAAGTCAAAAGGAAGGTAGTCTTAGCTTATTTAGCAGGAAATGTTGTAAAGTTTAGGTCTGCTCGGCTTTCTTTCGAACGTAAAAGGCTAGCTTACACACCACAGTCCTCTTTATTTTTACTTAGCTTCTGGATGTCTTTTCAATGAAGCTTTAAAAATAATCAGCAAAGGTAGGTAGAAATATTCCACAGAAGTGAAACGAGCATTGCACAAGCTGGAAGACACCAGTCTTTTTATTGCTTAAACCACTATTTTCTCATTCTCTGTTGGAAGGAATGTTTTCCATTTGGGATACTGACATTTTCCAGCCATCCTTCAAGCAAAAAAAGCAGTTTACTGTACAGCAAATCCTTGTCATATTACTTTACACAGTCTCAGTTATTCTGCTTTGTTCTCTACCCTGTGATGCATGCACACCTTGTTGATGATGTTGCTTGGAAACCTGTCTGTAGAGTTGAAGTGCAATTGCAATAGCCCTGTAAAGGGGGTATTTATGTGAAACATACATGGACACAAACATTCCTCAGCTCATGTGTGTAATGACTGAAGGGAGCAAACAATGTGTCCTTTCACATAGCTTAACAGCTCTAGTCTCCCCCTGCTGGAATCCTCTGGTAACTATGTCTACTTTAGTAAGTGTTGTTGTTAGAATGACACTGACACAAATCAAAAGAAGACAACAACAACAAAAAAAATAGTGTTCCCAGTGATGCAACAGGTACCAACCCTTGTAAACATAAGATGATACACTATGAAAACACTCTCATATCAGAATATGAGGGATATTTAATATTGGACCATTAAGCGTCACTCCATCGCTGGATCTGACTTAAAGTGTACATTATTCCATCCATCACACAATCACATATTGATTGGCAGCTGTGTGCTCCCACCCCTGATGGTGGCCTTCTCTGACTGGTTAGAGAGTGTCATCCTGGTTCATAATCTTTAGAAGGGAATATCTCTGCACTGCTGCCAGGGTTAGTCTGGGGTCACAGGAACCTTCAACAGCAACTCTCCCATTAAGATAGGTTTTGGGGGTTGTTTCTACTGAAAAATATTGGAAGCCTGCTACATGTTGTAGCTTTAATGATATTGCAAATCATATGTTCTTGTCTTTAAATAAAGGACTGCTTTTCATAATGATGATATGATATGATAATGATGATTATGATAATATCTATATGAGTTTGCATTCTTGTGTGAGTCGGTGTATGTATATGTACAGTACATGTGTTGATGGATTCACACGTGTGTTTACAGTATGTGTGACTGTCTGTGCAATTGTGCATATGTCATTGCATGCATATGTGTGTGCGTCAGTGGACAGTGTGTCAGTCTTTCACACAGACAGACACGCAATGGCAGATGATTATAAATTCTTCATAACTGTTCCTAAATCATTCTGTCATGCACAAACCCTCTTTTCCCTGTTCCACCCATCCATCTACACAGACACACGCACAAATGTGCTGTTGGCAAAGGTACTAGTAATGTTATTTGACAGAGCTCTGATCTGGCTTCCACACGCAAATGTCTGTGGTGCACATCAAGTAATCTATCAGACATGTCCTTTACACAAAGCAAAGCAGAGAACAAAACACTCACACACATAGACATGTCACAGTCCTAAGTATGGATGACATCAACCACTTCATTGGTATTCTTACATTGTAACATACTTTCCCACAATAAAACTGCATGTGTGGCTGACCACAGATTCTGGTGTCCAGAGACTCAGAGGACTGTGACATTCTCCCAGGGGAAATACATTCAGGCCTAAAACGCATAACCAGACTGACACTAGTTAACACTCCCTTTATATTGTGAGTCCATTTCTGCTTTTGAAATGTCCCAATCAAAGACTTTTTTTAAAAAATTTTCTTCCTGAAGTCCTTGGATTTTTCTTCATTTAGGATTAGTTGAATTTTGAAATGTGGACATATTGTAATTGTTATGGTTTGCAGTCTGGCTTCCTGTTTTGTGCTTTTATTTTGGTTAGACTTCCTGTCCTATGTTACCTCACTTGCCCCAGCTTTGCTCTGGTCACAATCACCATTCATTTTTTCCACCTGTTGATCATTATCCCCTGGTGTTCTGCCTATATATCCTCCTCCCTTCGTGCAGTCTGGTTGCTGGTTTGTTTTGTCTCCATGCCTTGTTGCCCCTGTTGTCTGCATATCTGCTCACCACACCCTGCTTATTCCTGTGGCTGAGTAAGTTTCTTCTGATTTGTTTGCCAGTCAGA
>NW_018128121.1:555202-559103 GCF_001952655.1 Monopterus albus
GGACTTTGGTTTGTTCCTTTAGTTTTGTGTGTTTTCAGTTTACTATTTAGTTGTAGTTTTCTGTGAAAGTCTTTGTCAGGTCAAGCTCCTTAGTAGTTCTTGTTTCGTTGTTCCGTATTGGCTTTATTTTATTTGACTAAAAACTGTACCTCAGTCTGTGTATGCCTTAGGGTCCTCACTAAATCTGAATCTAACAGTAATGATTTATATACACCAGGACTGGAAGTCTGGACTCCAGTCTGATTCCGGACCCAGCCCACACATCGTATTAGGAATGAAATAATACATTGTAATGAAATGTATGTTTCCCACTTTAGGGGGAAAAAAAGAGAATTTCTAATACTTTAAATATAACTTGTTAGTTTTGTAGAATATACTCTAGAAATTGTTACAGCGATCCTAGCCTGAGATTAAGGCTAAACATGGTTTCCCTGTTTTCCATCGTTGTCATGGCAACATTGACGGCTGACGAGCTTATGACATTTAAGTTCAACAACTGACAAAGCTAAAAGGTCTGTTAAAAGGTACCAGTTTATAATTCACTAGTTAGCTAATGGCTAACAGGCATTCATGTTTTGTCCTGCAGGCACAAGAAAGCAAGACTTCAGCATCTTCTCGATGTGTATATTACATTGCCAATGCAGTAAGGATGTCTCTATTTAACTGGGGAAAATTTTAAAAAAGCTGACCAAGAAAGCCAAGATGAATGGACTGAGAGATGGCATTCATTTTGCCTCAATTCAGCACAAGGCCCCAGCAAAACATCAACAGTTAATCTTCCTATGAATCAGTAAAGTTGTTTGAGATCTATGACACAGCAAGAGGAAGCTACTGAAGCCTCAAACAGTGACATTTTTCTACTAGGCTTGAATATATTTTGTCTCTAAGCTTTAAACTTGAATGTACACTCACTATCCGCTTTACTTACAGCTGTACATTGTATGCAATTCAGTACAACACTTCCACCTTATGAAGCTCAGTGTTTCAGTTTTTGTTAAAATTGTCATAAGTGCATAAATTCAATTAAATGTTTATTATTGAGGTTATAGTTAAAAGTGGTGTTGTACTAGAGTGTTGGTGTAAGGATACATTCATGGATGCACTGGGACACATGCATGATCTTTCCTGAGATTATGGGGTGTATTTGGCCTCGCAAAACATCAGACACCATCCCTGTCAACCCAGGCAGGACCAAGCCTCATCCTAGCCCACCTCTCTGGCTCCCCTGGGTGTATGTTTCTGTAGCTTGGTTGGGTTCTTCCTAATGGAAGATGCAGGTTGGGCTGCTACCCTTTCTTGCCCTGGCTGTAATCTGTGTTGTCACCAAACTATTCTTGATTGTCAAGCAGTTTGTTCCCGGGAGGTACTGGCAAAGCCAGTTTATATGGTGTATGAATACAACCATGAATGGGCTGGGACACATCAGTCATGTTTCCTAGGGTTATCAGGTGTTATGGGTATCGCAACATCAGACACCCACACTCAGGTAACCCAGCTAGGGTTGATCAGGGCCCAACTTGTGTCCCAGTAGCACTGACCCACTTCTCAGACTTATCCAAATCCACCTCTAGAGGCTCTGTTATGGACTTTGAGGCTCTCCTTATTGTAGCTCCTATGATCCGGAGAAGGGTGTAGGTCTTGCACAAGGAGGGGGCAGCAAATCATCCACATCCCACTTTTATGGCCTCACAGCGAGCTTTTCAGCCCCTCCCCCGGCACTCCTCTATGAACTTGTAGTACCTGAGCCACTTGAGCTCATTCAATTATATTTGTATAGGGCCAAATCACAATGAAAGTAGTCTCTGAATACTTTACAAAGTAAGGTCCAGACCTTGCAATTATTATTATAGAGGGAAAAACCCAATAAATCCCTCTTACGCAAGCACTTGGCAGACCGTGGGGAGGAAAAATCTCTAACAGAAGCAATCTCCAACAGACCCCAGCTTTTGGTGGTTGGCCTTCTGCCTCGAAAGGTTGGGGTGAGTGGATAGAGAGAGAAAAGAAAAGAAACGAGACACAATGAACACTGGTCAGGTTGATGTGGCCGTTGACTGCTCATCAGAAATGTACAGCTTCAGAGCTAGGACTACCTGCAGGAAGGTACAGGGAGAGAGAGGACACAGTGACACATAATGGTGGCATATAAGTGCACAGAGAGAGAGGTGAGGAGAGGAGCTTAGCATCGTGGGACAACCCTCAGCCTAGACCTATAATTAAGGGATGGTACACCAAACCAAATGTCCTAAAATGCATGTCCAATAATTTCATAGACACCGCTACATGAGCACAAGCAAAGGCTGTCCTGTTGGCTAGAAACCACTGGTATGGTTAAATATGCTCAGTGGCAACAGGACGGCACAGGCCCTCTTGTTTGCTTGCAGTTACCAAGATGCCTGTCAATATTATCCCTGTTCAGCCACATTAGTTGTTATGATGTCATGAAATATTGGAAAACATATCAACATACTAAGTACCTTTCTACCCTTTCTCACTGAAGCCACAAAGGAGATTATTCTCTGGCTGCAGGTGTGCCTGTAGTTGGCCGCTGCACTGGCTTCAGCACCTGGTCACACTGGCAGTGGTAGTGTCCCTCTCCAAGGGCCAACGGGTAGCTGCTTAAGATGTGGTCCAGTGTACCCTTTCCAGGGTAAAGGGGCTATTTTGGAATGTCACTCTTGCCCCCAGACATGTGGATTAGGTGGGCTGGGTAGGACAGCATAAACAGACGAAATCATGAACTTGATGTGCTGTGGTTCTGCCTGCCACGTGTCAATCTAGGTCAGGTTCCTCTTCCTCTTCAGCGCTCCTTCCCACCTCATCCACACGCCCTGCAGCCGCATGGTCACCATCCTGCTGGTCCTCTCCTCTTCAACACCTGCCTTCACCTCCTCCAGGACTAGATGGTGTCTGTCCTTGCCATGGGCTTTATCGTACCATGGCTGTGGGATGGCTCCCAACCCTACTTGCCAAGCTGCCACAGTGCCCATCAGAGCTTTGTATCTCAGCCAAGACTCTGCCAGCTTCAGCCTCTCTTCAACTCTTCACTTCTTCCCTGTCAACACCACTCTCTTGTGCAGGAAACTCTGAACTCCTTCTCCAGGCTACTGATAAGAAGCTGAAGTTTATTGCTCCTCCTGTACAGTGCTGTGCTACTGAGACCCCACCATCTTCAAAGATGGCCACTGTTGTTTTTCTCCTTGGTCTCTACTGTAGACAGTCACTTCATACACCAGCAGAGGCCAGAGGACAAGGGCCTTGACCGCCAAAATCTGATCAGATCTATTTTGCATCCAATGGATGTTTGTGTCAATTTTGAAGAAATTCCCTCAAGGTGTTCTGGAGATATTGCATTCATGAGAATGGGCCAGACAGAAGACATACGAATGAACAGACAACCCAAAAACATTCAAAAAAGAGTCATGGTGAACAGCACATATCAAAAGCCACTGTTGCTGGACTCTAGTACCTGTGCCTAGACTGATTATTGGCATTGTACACTGCAGGAGAGGATGGGATATTAGACATTCTGTAGAAAGTGTGTTATTAGGCAAATAGAATGTAATCAGTGCCTTGTCCAACATGTGATTCATTGTAATGTCTTTTTAAAAAGTCCGATTTTGGTGTGGCAGACATGTGAGTCATATTGGTCAAGCAGGTCAAAGACCCCATAGTACTTGGATATAGTGCAACTTCTTTTAGCAGTGTTTACACATTTTAACTTCCTTTAAAAACTTTTGATTTTTTTGATTTGATTTATTTATTCTTTCAAGCATGTAAAGACAGTTGATATATCAACACACATAATTTTACACATATCCAATAAATGCTAATCCAATATCAATTTGCTTATACCTAGTACATGCTTGAATGGAGTAGGAAGAAGTCAGACTTATCCAGTCCT
>NW_018128121.1:561162-570767 GCF_001952655.1 Monopterus albus
TTCCTTTCGATTGTATTGTTATTTATAGTGACGGATGTATCATCTGTACAGATACTTTTTGCTAAACCAGGACCAACATTCACAAAGAACCTATTAAACTTATCTACTACATCCTCCAATCTATTAATCGGTGTATCATTATCCATAAAATATTGAGGGTAGTTACTCTTGCTGGAACTGTTTCTTATCAATTTATTTAATATATTCCAAGTACCTCTCATGTTATTTTTATTATCCTCTAATACTTTAGAGTAATATAGTTTCTTACATCTCCTCAAAATCTCAATTAATTTGTTCTTATATGACTTATATTTTTCTTCCGCCTTCTTTGATCTGTCCTTTATGAATTCCTTATATAACACATTCTTTTTTTTACATGCATTCTGTAATCCCTTACTCATCCACGGTTTCCCACTGTAATTCCTCTTGTTTTTATATTGCTTACGAGGACAGTTCCTGTCATATACTTTCTTGAATATATTTAAAAATTGCTCATATGCTTTATCTAAGTCTCTGTAAACTGATTCCCAGTTTTGCCCCATAAAATCCTCTTTTAGCCTCCTTACAGCATGTTCATTCGTCACCCTCCTATAGAAAAGATTTGTTTTTGGCCTCTCTTTTCTATACTGGCCCTCATAAACCACAAATACTGGTAGATGATCACTAATATCATTTATAAGTAATCCACTTGTCATTTTGCTGTCAATAACATTGGTAAATATATTATCTACAGTATTAGTGTTGCATGCTGGGTTGTTACTCTACTTGGTTTTGTAATTTTTGGGTATAAACTGCATCTATATATTGTGTTAATAAACTCCTCAGTTCCTGTGTGCTTGTTAGGATTTAACAAATCTATATTGAAGTCACCACATATGAACATTAATTTATGACTTATTGTCAAGTAATTTTCTTCCATCCAGTCATTAAATTTTTCTATGCTGGCTCCAGGTGCTCTATAAATACAGCTTATTACAACATTTTTCTTTTTTTCCACGAGTATTTCTACAGTCACACACTCCAGCAAATTATCCACCACCCTTGACATTTTCTCCACTCTCTTATGACAAACGTTTTTGTCCATGTACAAGGCCAAAACCATCCTCCCATCTTATTCTCTCTGTTTGTGCATACTAAGTCATAGCCTTTTATCAGAGATATTTCTCTGATTCATTAACTGAAGCCCTCATAAGCATTTATTTTAGGTTATTGGGGCTTTAAATGGGATGCAAACACAATAATTATTTACTGTCAGAGCTGTATAATCTATTCCAGTTTTTTATTTATTCATTATAAATGTGCAGTTTACATTATCATTCAGTTTTCAATTCTTTTGTTTTTTAAACAGTTCATAACCTTGTTTTTGAAAAGCAATATCAGTATATCGAATCATGTTGCATACATAGAGGGTACTTATCTTGTTTCAAGTCTGACATTGATTACTTATGTGATTACACAATCAGACACCAAAACATTCAGAAACACACATACACATGTAATCATGCACAAAGATACAAGCATTCAGCCTCAGGAAATTGCAACTGCTTGTTCACGTCAGAGGTGTTTATGCTGGCATGACTGCTGCCTGCAGAGCCATAGACCCTTACTGCTTTTTCTCCACCTAATAAAACACAAATCTGTTGACATGGGTCAGGACCTATGTGCCCCAAAGAAATGTATACAGATATGCTATATACAGTATACTCTATATCCATATGAAGTTCATAGAGTAAAGGAGCATTTCATGTTAAACAAACTTTAGTTCAGTAGAAAATTGCTTGTATGAAATGTTTTCTTTGCTATAAGAATAAAGTATATATTAGGTTACATATGAATGTCTGTCACAGGTACTTTCTCTTTACCATGATCCTATTCAAGTGCCACAGTAACTGACAGTCCAGTGAGATGAATTACAGCGCCATGGGCTGTAAACTTCCTGACTGGTGATGCACACAGTGGACACAGGAACAGCCAGAGCTCTGGAGATGGATTTGGAGCCCTGAGATCGTCCAGGCTTTTCCACTTTTGTGGTTCTATGATCCTTAGACAGTTCTTTGCTCTTCTTTCTTTTCTCTGTGCTCAGTGTGGTCCACACGACACAAAGGTTGCGTCAACTTTTCTCCATTTTAACTGGTTGCAAGTGTGATTTCTATATTGCCAGCACCTGTTGATTACTACAGGTGTGTTTCATTACAAATTAAAGCAGCATCACATGCTTGAAATACAACAATTTCTGATTATTTTGAAAAGGTGCCAATAATTCTGTCCAGTCCGTTTTTTGAGTTCTGTGTGGAATGGATCAGATTTGGCTTTTTTCAGGGGTTTTTTGTGTTGTTCCAATGCAAACAAAATAAACAAACATGAGAATACTAAAGACTTTATGACTGCAACAGTTTTCTGGGAGAAGTAATGAGTTATCTGACAGAAATGTAGGGGTGCCAATATTTTTGGCCATGACTGTAGATGTATTATTAATGTCCAATTTGATACTTGTCTAGTTTTAGGTGTGTCACTAGTGGTACATAGCCAGGCAGTCAGGCCATCTGAGGAGGTTGTGATTGCTGCTAGACTGTGCTGATTTCTATGGTTCTGTGATTTTACCAGTGACTGGAAGCCATTATGGAGATGAGGGTGCTGAGCAGTGTGGGCCAGTCCTCACCCAGTGATGACAGATATCTCAGTCTGAGCCCCCTTCCCTCCCATCATAAATTAAACCCAAATGGCCTCTGTACTGTCACAAATATATTCTCTGGGCACACAGTAATATGCATGTATTCACACACAACATGTACAACAGCTACAACATTCAAGAAAGTTTCACACATGACTAAAACAAACATATGTAATGTATGTAAGCACAAATGAGTTTCCTAGTTCCAACATAAAAACAAAGCAAAAATAAACTATAGTGCTTCTCTTTTTCATTTTTCTTCCTTCCTCCCTCATGGCCTGGCCTTAATCATGGAAGCATTCAAAGTTACAATTCCCGATAGAGGCCAAAGTGTTTCCAACCATCAGTATGATGATGCAAATGTGTGTGTGTGTGTGTGTGTGTGTGTGTGTGTGTGTGTGTGTGTGTGTGTGTGTGCTGGCATGTGTGTGACTTAACATATCTCTCTGGTCTGATCATAGGGATAGGTAAGTATTTTTGGACTGGGATTTATTTTTTCCCAGTCACACATACACACACACACACACACACACACACACACACACACACACACCTAGCAGATATTCTGAGATATTTTGTACAGCTAAAATGAAATAGTTCTTTCACATACTTGATTTTTTTTAGTCAGTAATATAATATTACAGTTTACTCAACTTTAAATCATCTTTTAGAGCAAACATCATTCATGGATTAAATCAATCTACATATGCATGAAACATTATGCTACAAGAAATTTTACAAACTTAATAATAATCAGTTGCCCTAATCAGCCCTAGTTTTAGCTTGCTGTAATCATTCATCCAGTTCATACTAGTCATTAAAAGTACTCCACAGATTAAACACAGATTAATTGATTAGATTAAACTCATATAACATTGTTGAACTCACCATGGACTGTTTCTTATAAAGGTTTCAAATTTGATTCAGCAGAGCCATTGTTTTTATTATAAGCATTTCTTCTTCCTTGAAAAAAATTGGCACCCACATTACCCAAGATGCTATTTGACTGCCAGTAAGGATAATGTAGCCTAAAGCTGCTAACTTCAAGTGAAAGTATAGAGCAGCTGTGGCTAAGAGGTCTGGTAAGCTCATTTCTTCTTAACTGCACACACCCAGGCTTTTTTTGTAGTTTTCTGATCCAGCTGACTTTGACTCAAATCCACAGACCACTGTCCTCTTCCTGGGCAATGATAAAACTTGGGGCGCATCACCACAGTCATTATAGTTCATTACAATTCATCTTTTGAGAACCATAAATATCTAAACCAAAAATCATTTCAGTAGTTGGTGAGACATTTTGCTAGTGATGGCCAAATGAGGCCCCATGAAGCTTTGAACCCTTTTGGACCATTGCACTGAAAATTGGTTCACTACTCAAAGTTTAATTCATTGAGCACGTGGGTGACATCTGCTGGCACAGTTGTTGTTGTACAGCCTTGCAAAGGTGATGCTAAGGCACCTTGCATGTGCACTGAGTTTTGTTGTGTTGTGGAAATTACTTAATTTACGTGTCTTGTTTTTCTTCCTTGCCTTGTAAAGTACTGTATCTTAAATGAAATGTTGACTACCTAAGTAATCTTTTTTCCCAAGAATTCCTAAGAATTTGAAATGAATTTATAATTATTGATCCCAAAATTACACACTGGACAGAGGAAATATTTAATTACTGTAATTAATGTTATTACAATATAATATATGTTTTTGATTGTGCTTGGTGAACACTGGGTGTGTTTGTGTGACTTAGGAATTTTTATTCAAAAATAGTTTCTCCACAGTAGATGGTTTTAGTCAATTTTTCTTTTTTGAGACAACTTCCCTAGCTTTGGAGAAGACACTTTCACATGGCACAGAAGATGCTGGTGTCACCAAGAACTGTTTGACCAGATTGAACAAGTATGGGTATAGAGATTTGTGCAACATCCAGTAACCTAAGGGGTCTTGTGAGCTGTCTAGAGGAGGAGCAGACAGATATCACCGAACCTCTACAATGGCATCTGCAGTAGCATCCTTGGATTTTCTGGCATCTTCTGCATCTTTGTCAAGAAGCTTCCACAGGTCAATGGCTCCATAGTGAGGCAATCCAAAAAGTATTGACAGGAGATAAGACACAGAGTGCTGTTTCACCCATCCTAAATACATTTGTATCGTACCAGTGTTTCAGAGCTCCGCCTATCGAACCAAACTGATTCAGTCTGAATGAAGCACAGAAGTGGTTCAAACATAATCAGTCACATGGTTTTTCTTGATTTGAAGCAGGGTCCGGCACAGTGCTTCAGAAAAATACCCTTTCAAGTTTGAAGCGTGCTTCGGAGCCTTGGTATCAGAGGGAACATCACTACATTTCACCCAAATAAACAAATGTCACACTTTTGCTTAGAGAAAAGGTCAGGGAATCACAGAAGTCATAAAGATTAATAATCTCTAAACCATGAATGCCCGTACAAAACATTGTGTGGCGGTTGCTACTCTCACCAAGTGATGAGAGAGGATCAAAAATAGGTTGGACCCAGAGAGCAAGGTATTGACACAGATAAGGTGGTTTATTACAGTTTGAAGTATCAATCAGATGGGAAGTGGGAAGACAAAGTGCCTGCTGTGACCTGAGCTGATGAAGGTAGATGATAGAGGAGGAGGGATGGAGGCTCAATAACTCACACTGGTTGTAATTCTGGCAGTGGAAGCAAAATGTCCAGACTCTAGTTCTCGAGAGAACATCCATACAATTGTTGTCAAGAAATTTCACTGAAAGCTAAAAACGTCAACTTCATGGTGGCGCTAGCAAAAATAGAATTCATCCTCTGGGGACCATAAATGGTTGTTCAAAATTTAATGGCAATGAGTTTAGTTGCTGAGCGCTTTCAGTCAACCAAACTAGATGGACCAACTCACAAAAACCATATGTGTGCAGTTTACAAATCAATTTATGTTGACTGCACCAAGGCTGACAAACATGGCACCTTGCTGCTAGCAGTGAACAAAATAGTTTTCCATTTGTTTTTTTTTTCAGCCTTGTATAGCCAAGCTATCCACTTTAAATTGTATGTAGAAAATCACCTGGATGAACAGAAGGTTGCCATTGCCAAGAGTTATGATATATGCTTTAATTTGATGGGGGGGGGGGTCACAATTTCATGACCACTGTCTTAAAGCCTCTTTCTGTGGAGCATAACAGGAAGGTTAACACAATTTATGCATCTGTTGCTGTCACACAGGCAGATTAATCTGACTACCACCTTTTTACTTTTTTTAAATTCTGACAACCAAGCTATTATTTAGGCAGATTTATTGGGTGGGACTTAGAATGAGATTGTCCCATACTGCAATATAAATCCACCACAATTTCGTCATGCCTTTTATATACTTGGTATACCGTACATTTTCAGTGTCATAAAGGTCTGTTCCCAATGCTGACTTGTAGCCAATATTTTCCTGTGTTTCTTTTCCATAATCATTGGAATATACTGTACAGTATCAGAGAACAGCTGTGACATAAGCATGGTTACTGAAGATGGTTATAGCAGTGCATGCTGCACTGGTAAGTGGTCTAAACACTACATGCATGCCAGTATTATATAACTGATATATGGATCATGACAAAAAGACTGAAATGCTACCTTTGAATTATCCAATACATTATCTTTTACAATCCAGGTGGCATATTTGCTTAATTATCTTTACAGGCTAAAAACCCACTGCTGGAGTGTTCAAATGGGAGTTTAGTAGGAGGGGCCATTTAAAACATAATCCATTATTGGCCTCTAGTATATTCTTTTGTCATATACATATATTTTTTCACATACATACCTTTATATTCTACTTATAATTCATATATTTTCACTTTTACATAGAGATATTCTCCTAACACATACTCTACCTATATTATGTATGTGTGAGAAGGAATGTATGTATGTGAGAGGCCAAGAATAGATTATGTCTTAAACGGCCTCTCACGGTCCAATGTTCAAAAAATTACAAATAAACAACTTTTAAAAAAGGCAAAATGGAAAAAGTGTTGCATTATCAAACTGGTCTTTATTTGTGTAGTGCTGCACACAGGGAGGCTTGGAGAGAGTCTTCAAAGAATTTTAATGTTTTGTGAGAGCTACACGTTTATTTTATGAGTCAAACTAATGATAATTGAGTAAAAACAACTTATCCTTTTGCCCTCAGCTTTGTTTTTCTTGTTCTTCTTTCCCAGAGCTGTACTAAAATATATGGATCAGGGTAGAAACCCATAAATGAAACTCAAGAACAAGTGATGTTGTTTAGAATCTGATCTGAATAAAGTGTTTCATTAGGATTTAGTCATATTAAAGGCTTTAAAATTTTCTATAGAAAACATACTGAAGACATTATGTCAAAGGTCAAAATGTTTATTTGTCATATGCACAGTTAGGAAACGTGTTTCACTGTACAATGAAATTCTTACTTTGCCGTCCACATGAATGCCACATAATACAAGTGAAATATAAAGTAGATGAGCAATAACACAAATCTAAATAGGCAGTAAAATCACAAATCTAAGGAACTTTAAAGCAGCAAGTGAAGGGAGCAAATAAAAGTACAACAAGAACACAATACAATGCAGAGAGAATATATGCTATGTGGGAGTCGTGGAGTGTAAATACTCAGCAGTGAGTGTGCAATTATGCATGTGCAAACTGAGTATGTAAACTGTACAAATGGAATTACATGAGGTGGATCCTGAGTCAGCTGTTTAGGAGTCTGATGGCAGAGGGAAAGAAAGAGTTTTTCAGTCTAGAGGTCCTGCATTTCACACTTCTGAACCTCCAACCAGAGGGTAGGGGTATAAACAGTCTGTGCTAGGGGTGGGTGGGGTCCTTCAGGATGGAGGCAGCTTTCCTATGCACCCTGTGGTGGTAAATGCTCTGCAGAGAGGGCATTGGAGTCCTGGTGATCTTCTCAGCAGTCTTTACCACTCTCTGCAGGTGCTTGCAGTCCATAGCAGTGCTGCCATAACAGTGATGCAGCTGGTCAAGATGCTCTCGACGATGCAGCAGTAGAAGTTGCTGAGGATCCTAGGCAACATGCCAAACCTCCTCAGCCTCCTCAGGAAGTACAGCTGCCATTGGGCCTGCTTGCACAAGTGTCCAAGTGAGGTCCTCACTGATGTGGACACCCAGGTATTTGAAGCTGCTCACCCTCTCCACTTCAAGCCCTTGGATGAACAGTGGCCGATAAGGTCTCCTCTCCTTCCTCATGTCCACTATCATCTCCTTTGTCTTGTCTGTGTTGAGGGTGAAATTGTCGTTGCACCATGACACCAGACCGGCCACCTCCCTCCTGTAGGCTGCTTCGTCCCCGCCAGTGATGCGACCTATCACTGTGGTGTCGTCCGCGAACTTAAGGATGATGTTGTCTTTGTGGGAGGCGACACAGTCGTGGGTGAACAGGTTGTAGAGGATGGGACTGAGGACACATCCCTATGGAGTGCCAATGTTTGTGATAATGCTGGCTGTAGTCCTGTTGCCAATCCTGACAGTCTGGGGCCTGCCAGTCAGAAAGTCCAGGAGCTGGTCACAGAGGGTGGGGTGCAGACCCAGTGTGGACAGTTTGTGGATTTGTGTCTGTGGTTATGAAGTCCATTGAGAGAGTAGTGTTGGCCCACCTGAAGGAAATCATAGACCCCCTGCTGGACAGCAGTCAACATGGTATTGCATTACATGTTGCAACACGTCAACTCCCCAGGGACCTATGCATGGGTCCTCTTTGTGGACTTCAGGCACAGGGACAGTTTCTTCCCCCAGGCCATCACTCTGATGAACACTTAACCAACAACAGTATGAGTGGAAAATAACCCTCAGTGCAGTACCTTTAAATATACCTCATACACATTATACAGATTCGTACAGGTCTTTATTTTTAAATACTCTATTTTTATTCCTACTTATCCCATAACAATGGCCTTCACAGGATGCACAGAAAACTGCACAGAAAACTGCACAGACTCCACAACAGCAGCTACAGGAAGTGAGGAGTATGGCCCAGAGATACTGGTCTCATCCAAGACAGTGACAAACTGGCCTACAGATGGGAGGTTGAACAGCTGGCCCTGTGGTGTAGTTGCAACAACCTGGAGCTGATCATGCTCAAAACAGTGGATATGACAATAGACTTCAGGAGAAGCTCCCCCACCATAATCAGCAGCACTGTCTCAGCAGTAGGGTCTTTCAGGTTCCTGCGCCCGACAGTCTCCCAGTACCTGAAGTGGATGGCCAACATCAGGACCATCATGAAAAAGGCACAGTGGAGGATATACTTCCTGCACGGCTGAGGTAGTTCAGCCTGCCTCAGGAGCTGCTGATACAGTTCTACAGAGGAATCATCAAGTCTGTTCTCTGCTCATCCATCACTGTCTGGTTTGGTTCAAACAAGACAGGATCAGACTCCAGCAGACAGTCAGGACTGCAGAAAAGGTCCTCGGTGCCAGTCTGCACTCCATGGAGAACCTGTACACCTCATGGATCAAAAGGAGGGTGGAGAGGATTTTTGCAGACCCCTCACACCCTGGACACACACAGTTTGAACTCCTCCCCTCTGGACGGCGTTACAGGTCACTGTACACTAAAACAACCAGGCACCAAGACAGTTTCTTCCCCAAGGCCATCACACTGATGAACACTTAACCTATGACTGTATAACAGAAAAACTGCCATTAGTACAATACCATTTAAATATACCTTTGTATGTATCTATCTGAAAAACTCCATCTAAACTGTATATATAAAAATTCCCCACTCACCCCACTTTGAGGCGGTCTTGTATTCCTTACTTCAAGCTCGGGTACTCTACCAGAGGCCTGGGAGCTTGAGGGTCCTGTGCAGTATCTTAGCTGTTCATAGCACTGCACTCTTCTGGACAGAGATCTCAGATGTTGTTCCTGGGATCTGTTGGAACCACTCTCCCAGTTTGG
>NW_018128121.1:571012-577937 GCF_001952655.1 Monopterus albus
TTTATAAGTACTTTGTTATTTTCCTAATGCACATTCTTTTCTTTTCTTGTTCTCTCAGTCTTATCTTGTTTACTCATTGCCTAATGGAAGAACATTGTACGTACACATCAAGAGCCAGTGTACCAAAGTCAAATTACTCATGTGTTCAACACACCTGGCCATTAAAGCTGATACTGACCATTTGTGTCTATACATTCCAGTTTATACATGGGAAAAGGTGTACGCATAGTTTTTGTGCATGCATCTGGCCCCAGGAGGTTACAGTGATTAGGTGATTTAATAATAAAATACAAGATAACAGTAGCAAAAAACTACTAGAAACTAGTAACTAAAATCAAAGGTCAAGTATAGAATATTGGCAAAATAAATAGGTGAGTGAAAAATAGAAAGTAGCTCAGAAGCACATCCCAGAGAGAAAATAGATTACCACAGGCAACAGGTAAGTAGGAAAAAACACAGCTCAGGTAAATAGAAAACTAAAACACAGTACAACTGGTAAGTAACAACTGACAGGAAAAATACATATATTCAGAACAGATAAGTGAATAAACAAAATAAAAACCTAGTAAAATACAAAAACAAGATTTACAAAACTGATAAAAACTATTGTAGGTTTGAAAGGCAGAAGTCTACACCCCTCTCTCGCCTCATCTGAGACCCACAACCAGTAGCTTCTTCCTCTAGGACTACCTCTCCCCTCATCAGCCCACCACCTCTGAGGATCTGTGAAAGAGATGTGTGTTGCCTTTTTAGGAAACAAAAGATCAGGCCAGGCCCAGAAAGTGTGACCCCCTCCTGTCTGAAAGTCTGTGCTGACCAGTTGGCTCCCATCTTCATGCAAATCTTCAATAGATCACTAGAGTTGTGTGTGGTTCCCTTCTGTTTTAAACGCGCCACCATCATCCCAGTTCCCAAGAAATCCTCCATCAGGGAACTAAATGACTACAGACCTGTCGCCCTGATACCTGTAGTCATGAAGTGTTTTGAGAAACTGGTATTAGCCCATCTGAAGGACATCACAGGATTCGCTGCTGTTTGCTTATCGGACAAATAGGTCAGTGCATGATGCAGTGAACATGGCACTGCATTACATCCTGCAACACCTTGACTCACCATGGACCTATGCTCAGATTTTATTTGTCGACTTCAGTTCAGCATTTAACGCCATCATCCCAGACATCCTCTACTTCAAACTGACCTAGCTCACCCCCATCTGTCAGAATATCACCAGCTTTCTGATGGACAGGAAGCAGCTGGTGAGGCTGGGGAAAACCACATCCAGCACCTGGACTATCAGCACAGGTGCCCCCCAGGGATGTGTGCTCTGCCCACTGTTGTTCTCTGTCTATACCAATGACTGCACCTCAGGAGACCCCTCTGTAAAAATGCTGAAGTTTACAGACGTCCCAACAGTCATCGGCCTCATTCCAGATGGTGACAAGTAGGGCTACTGTGTGCTGTGGTCATAACAACCTGGAGCTGAATACATGGAAGACACTCACTATACTCAGCAGCTCTATTTCAGTCGTAAAGTCCTACAAGTTCCTGGGCTCCACAGTCTCTCGGGACTTGAAGTGGACAACCAATATCAGCACCATCATCAGCAGAGGGCTCAGGATGTTCAACCTGCCTCAGGAACTGCTGATTTGATTCTATAGGGGAATCATTGAGTTTGTTCTCTGCATTTCCATCACTGTCTGGTTTGGCTCAGCAAACAAACAGGACAGAAACAGACAGAAAAGACAAAAAGGCAGGAATACTGAAAATATATAATCTATGGAACTGGGTGTTGATCAGTGTAGAGGCTTGGAAATAGTGATGACAAAAATAGACACCCCTAAAATTTTATTTTCTTACTGTACTATTTTATTTTTACTGCTGACATTCATTTGGTTCCTATGACATCTCTTTTGAGTTGCCAATATTTCCTATATTGGCCAGTAGATGGCGCATGACGCGCAGAAGTGGTAGAGAGTAGGCTTGGGGCACGACCGAGGAAGAACCATTCCTCTCCGGTGAAATAAACCTGCTGAAGCGTGTCCTCTGTGTACCCTCTATCCCAGGTTGGTAAACACTGAATGTTAAGAGTTAGATGCAAACGGTTGGAGTTGCATGGTGTCAGAGATGATGTTGGTTCATGTGAGGTTGGGTGAAATGGGTTTTGTGGTGGAATTTTGAGTTAACAGTGAAACGTGTTGTAAGATAACCTGCTAATGCTAATGGTCAATTTAGGGGGATACTATGGGGAGAGAAGCTAACCCAATGTTACAAGGAGCCTTTTGAATAGTACAGTTAACACTTTAATGAAATGGTTTCATGCAGTATGACATTTGCTGGTTTTATTCGTCACTATGTGCACATTTTCGGTTTATTACCAAGCCAGAAATGCTATTGTAAAATGTAGTGGATACATGGCGGTCACGTTCCAGTTTAAAGGGGAACAGCGCCACTTCAAGGACATTGTACATTACAGTATATATTAAGCTGATTAATTCGATGTACATGATGTTCCATGGGTTGTGGTTAAAAATATAAACATTTGTACAAGTTTAGAAACCACCCCGTAGTTCAGTTGGTGTTGGGGGTGAATCGCTGGGAGTGAATTGTGTTACTTTGGGTTAAGATGACAGTAAACTTGTACATGAACATGATTGTGTGAATAATAAGTGTGTGTTAGCAGAGTTAACTAACTAACTATGGCCACATTCACATTGGACTGGGTTAAGGCCATTCAGTACCTGGTTATGTTAACATGTGAATAAGAGGAAGAACCATTCCTCTCCGGTGAAATAAACCTGCTGAAGCGTGTCATCTGTGTACCCTCTATCCCAGACACACACTGTATGCCCTCTGAATCCCAGAGGAGCAACATCAGCACGGTACTGCCACTATTGGAATATGGAGAAACTGGGCCGAGCTGCAGAAACAAAACAGGTCACTCACTGGCTGGCCGGTTGAGATGAAGCCGGCTGTGGAGACAGAGTAGAGGATGGTGGTGAAAAAAGGCAGTTTGTAGGACTGAGCATCGACCTGGCTGGTGGAGACTGGAAAGGCTAGGAGGTGTATGGTGGTCCATGGTTACAGTGGTGAGGAGCGAGAGAGGTGAAACAAGGAACAGGGGAAGACAGGAACAAATCCAAGGTATGGACAGGTGGTACAAAAACAAACAAAAACAATAGTATATACAAAGAGGAGATATTCAAAGTGGCACTGGTTGTCTGCATGGGAACTATGACGAACTGGCAAGGGAGTGGTATGTGAGCAGGGTATAAATAAGGTGAAGGACTAAGGACTTGAATGCAGCTGGTGTTGATTGGGGAATGTGTGGAATGTGGCGTGATCCGAAACCAAAATCAAAGAGAGGAAGGTGAGAGAAGCAGATGCAGCTGGGCAAACCTGATAACTTGGAAATAAAGTTTATGCTTATGCTTATAAGACACTAAGCTCACAGAACTACAACAAACTTAAAACAAACAAAAAATAACAGTTGACAAACATAACTACCAAGGGCACAAGGAAAAACAAAATACAGTACAAAAGACACTATAATGGAAAAATTCTTAATAATAACACAAAAATGCAGGGTAGGAATAAGGAGAACTACAGGAGAAGGAAAAAAAGATCCATCCATTATCTATACCACTTATTCCTGAATAGTTTCGCAGAGGGGGCTGGAACCAGTCCCAGCTGACACTGGGTGAGAGGCGGGGTACAGCCTTGACAGGTTCCCAGTCTATCACACGGCTAGAAAAAAAGATTAATGTCCGAATTCAACTGCAAAGTAGTAACAGAATAAGGTGGAAGAAAGAAATAGCAGAAAAGAAACCAAAAAATGTACACTAATTAGGTGACAATGGATAGCAAGGAGAAATGGGCAGAGTGGAAGAGTTAATAGACAGCATCTAGAGCTGGACACAGGTAACAGAGTCAGGAATCAGGAAAAAGAAACAAATACAAAGTGCGACTGAGAGACTCTGTAGAAAGACAGATAAGAAAGTGGCTGGTGTGACTCAGACAACAGAAAGTGTGTTTGGAGATGACAATAGACAAAATAGCAACTATGGAATATAAAATACCAACTTAAATACAGAGTGTGGGTGATTACTAATGAGCAATAGGCGCTTGATTACTAATAGGAAACAGGTGCAGGACATGGTAAAGTAAACCTGGTTAACATGAGGGTATGAAGCAGTAGAAGTTACAACAAAATAAAGTCCAATACAGGAAGTCAAACCAAAACCATGACATAATTTTTTACGTCAACCCTACTGTGTACATTATGTCAGCAATATGAACTGTGGAGCTGTTTATATCTTGCAAAATGAAATATCTCTTAGTATTTTAAATGGATTGGATTTGGACTGCCAGAGAAGAGGGCTGTGGCTGTGATTAAGTGCCAGGAGAAGAGATGAGAATGAGAGAGCTGGCTGACTAGGGAATTTGTTTCCATCTATCACACTAATGAAGGAGTTGAAACAATATGGCATTCCCAATGAGAGGAGGAGGGGAGAGAAAATGGGATTATGAAAAGGAGAGAGCAGGAAGAAGAAAATGGACAAGAGGGGATGAGAGGGCAGTAGAGAAGACCAGAGGAGAAAAGAGTAAAAGAGGTATGGGGGAGGGGAGGGGAGGGGAGGGGGAATATAAGGAAGTCAGAAGATGTAAGGAAACCAGAGAAAGCAGAAAAATAAAGAGGAGAGAAAAAGGAGACAGGAGTAGTGGAAAGGACAGACAGGAATGGATGACAGCAGGGAAATGAAGAAAGGATACGGGAAGGAAAAGTACATTAAAGATCTATTGAGAGGGAATGGGAATGAGGGAGAGGGACAGAAGAAATAGCAGAGGAAAAGAGATACATCAAGAAAATGGGAAAGAAAAGGATGAGAAGACAAAAGAAGGAAAAACAAGAGAAAGGGGGGAGGGGTTGGGAGAAAAGTCAAGAGGAAAGGGATGAGGAGAATGGAAAACGGGAAAAAAGAACAGGAGAGGACAAAGGAAAGGAAAAAAGATGAAGAAAAAGGGAAGATGAAAGGACAAGTGGAATGAAAAAGGAATGAAAAAGAAAAAGTATGAAGAAGGACATGATGAACTAGACATGAAACTAAGGAGAACAGGGCAAAGAAAACAAATGAAAATGAAGTGAATAGAAAAGAAGAGGACTGGAGATTTTGTCTATTTAAAGAAACCTTAGCGATATTAAGTGAACTTGTGCACACTGGTCTCTCTGCCAGCTTCTCAGTCATTGTTCAAACAAACCACTGCTGCCTGCTGTTAATTCTCTTTGAGGTGTTCCAGACCACTCCGATATCCTGCCCTAAAGAGGCAATGAGCACTGCATCCCACACACCATCCTCATTAGTCCTCACACACACACACACACACACACACACACACACACACATACACATAAAGTTTTATTAGCACTATGTAAAGAACATAAGGCATTCCAGGCTGAAGAGTGAGGAGACGAGGGGGAGTTGACTCCAGAAGATTAGGCTGTATGCTAATAAAGATGTTTATGAGCAGAAAGCACTCATGTCTCGTGATGGATTATGCAGGAATGTTCAGCTATTCTGATATTAAAAAGCAAATAAAAGCAGCTCCATAATGAATAATCAACATTCCCCCCAAACTACCTCTACAGAGTCTCAGCTGTCCAAATGTCTGCTTGCCCCAACTTCAAGTGACTTCATTCTGAGTTCAGGGCCCGAGGATTAACTGCATCTCATACCTGTAGTCTTTTTTGTTGATAGTGCTGGCTCAGCAAATCACTACAACACATGAAGATACAGAGGTGGTGAAAAAACCTTTGAACAAAATGACAGATTATACAAATAAACAATTATTAACATGAATCCGAAACATACCATGATAACCCACAACAAACTATATAATGAATAACCTTACAGTGAAAACATCAACATAAATCACTGTAGTGTGAGAGTGTTCTGCAAGTTGTTACAGAAAAGGAGAACGATCAAATTTCTCATTTAAATTAGCATGAGACATTTAATATAATATAGAAATGCAACAGGTTTCATGATGTATTAGTAGTCTGTCAAGATTTCCACTATGGCACACACTGGTGCAGAAAAAAGAACACATAGGTGCTTTTAACAGATGAGGGCACTTACATTTTAACTAACTATTGCAACTTTAAAGTAGAAATAGGTTTAGGAAAAGGAAGAAACCCTGAGACATTCATTTGTGTTTATGTGCATTTTCAATTTGCAAACAGAAAAAGCTGATTAGAAGCACTGGGAATCCAGAAAAATAAGTTGAAATATTACAAAACAACTTTTATGCATGGCTGTGAAAGAAAAAAATGGTACTACTGACAAAGTCCAACAGAAACAGACTGTGAATAAAATGTGACATACATACAGTACAGGACGTATGTGACTTATACATGTACTGAATCTTAAACTTCACTAAAGAGATGAACAGCAGCAGTAGATTACTCATCAAATCTGTGTTACATTTCTATCATGTGGTCTACATGATTTTCCATTAACTGTGGTTTGAGTGGTGCTCTTTTAATTTTTTCATCTCATTGTTGTCACACTTCCCGTCTCTGTCCTGTGTATTTTGACTTTAGCTATTTCCTTGGACATTCTTACGGACTTTCTTTGCTTCATCCACTCTCTAGGTGTCCCGAAACTGTTTCTGTTGCCCTCTGTGCCTGGTCACCTGGTTCTGATTACTTGCTCACCTGTTTACACTTTCCTCATTTGGTCCACAGTATTTATGTGTCTCTTTCCCCGTGGTCTCTGCCAGATTTTTGTGTGCTCCTGGTACCTTAAACATTCTAGCCACTTGTTTCAGTGATCTTCCCATGTTCCCCGTGTTTTGGATTTCCTAACTGTTTTTGCACTTGATTTAGATTTTGGCCTTCTCCCCTTGTTTTCTATTATTTTCTCTGAAT
>NW_018128121.1:586167-592559 GCF_001952655.1 Monopterus albus
ATATATATAATTTTCCCTCACTTGCATCTTTTCTTTGTGTCTTAGTCCAACATGTAAGATGCAAGGAAAAAATGTGAGGAAAGAGGAACTGAGGAAACATATTTTAAGAAACAGGAGATGTCTTATCCTCTGATTCTGTGATAGAAGTGTAAAAGTATTAGCATCAAAAATACTTAAAGTACCAAAAGTAAAATTCTTATGCAGAATGGATACATTAATGTCTACCAAATTACTGGATTTACAGATCACATTTAATGTTGCATCTGATAAAGGTGGAGCTAACTACCTTATGCTTAGAATTTGAATGACTCCCTACTACTGGGTAGCTTAGGAATTTCTCACCAGGAATGAATAAAGTCTTATAATTAGTGTATGTTAAATTCTGAAAAGTAACTAAAGTAATCAGGTAAATGTAGTGGAGTAAAAAGTACAATATGTGCCTCAGACATACAGTATATTAAAGTCCAAGTATGAAGTAGCAGAAAATTAAAATATTCAAGTAAAGTACCTCAAAATTGTTTTTATATATAGTTTTTGAGTAACCACTGTTGATCTCCAGCTGGTTTCCAAAAAAAGTGCATGTCAGTATATGAAATTCTTCCATGAAAGATGCACTTGTATCCTCGCTCATGGCTCTTCCAGACAGCCTCTTCATGACTTGATCCTCACATTAGATATAAGAGTCTTGAAACAATCATATAAGAGACCCGGGATGTACCCACAGTCTGTTTGCTCAGACTCACAGTAGCCCTTGTTTTCATAGTGTTGTAATTATAATGTGTGTATCAGCATCTCCCAGCATCCCTGCCTGTCTCCTCTTATGTCTACGATTGGGTCCTGTTTCCCCCCATTTTCATTAAAAACCCAAAAGACTGGAGAATCAAAGCCACATTCAGTTTATCTCAGTATACCTGTTAATATTCACATAATAGTCAGAGATGAAAAGATATTTTCATTTGTATTTTCTTTTGCTGATTTTATGGACATTTGTGCTAAAATGTGTGCTACATTTGGATGGAAAACTGACAACTGTATCAATTTCTCTTATTATAAACAATAATAAATAAATGATTGTGAAGTATTCTCTCTCTTACAGAAGTTTTATTGTTTATTTATAATAAAAATGTGTGCATATGACAATAAAGATCTTGAATTGTGAATCTTAAGACGTATCCTAAGATCTTAATTAACTCAGCTTAATCTTAGTTAATCTTAATTAACTATAATGAGTATTAAATAGTACAACTTCACCATGTACCATTTCTCCTCTAGGTTCCCTTTCCCACAAACTTCCAAACTCACACTTTTCATAAATTACAGTATAAAACTTTCACACTGCTAGTGATCATCATGGAGGCACTACAGCCTTCATTCAGTGTTATAAACTCACTTCACATTGTAGCTTACGTTCTGCAGTGTGACATAATTTCCAATCGGAGCGTTCAAACTCAGGCCAGCTGGCTTAAAAACAGTAAGTGATGTAGTGATGCAGCTGCAGCCTGTTCTAGAGTACCTGGAGTGTTATTATTCAGCTTTGATAGAAAGTAGCAAGTTAGTTGTAATTTTATGGACTATTGTCCAGGATGCTTTCTCAAGGGTAATACTTACAACTAACTTACATCTGTACAATACAGAGAAGTGTACTGTAACAATGGTGTAAGGGAAACCCGGATTGCTGTTTCAGTATGTTTCTCAGGCAGATGTAAGAAAACAAGATGACAGGAAAGATAAAAAACAAGTGATCAAAGGATGGATGTTGGACAGGATCATGAAAAACAGTGTTTGCATGTCATGGTCTCAAAGCGTGGTGAATTTTACCTAGCAGGGAGACCAAATGCTGTCTTCAGTTTGACTGTGACGCAGCAGAGCCAGATGTTGCAAGAGACATCAAGGTCGAGACAAAAACAACTAAAACCTAAACAAATAAAACAAAAACTACTGTGCAGATTTGAAGGTTTACATGGCTGGAATTAAGAGTTTGTTCCTATGTGTGTGTTTGTGTGTACAAACAGATGACTGACCTCTCTCTCACATACACACACATTGTGTTTTCATTCCTTGTGGGGACTTTACATTGATTTACATTCATTTCCTGTAGACTTATCTTATCCATAACCACTACTTCCCTAACACCTAACCCTGACTCTAACACTTAACCTAACCTCCTCATCCTAACTTTAAACCATGTTGCTACCCTGAAATTCTGTGATTTCCATGAGGGGACCAGCGGCTGGTCCCCACAGTGTATGTGTTAACAGGTTTCGGTCCCCATAATGTATGTAACACAAAGGCACCTACACATACCTGCATGTTTCTAGAATTCAACACTGTGTGTGTACATATAGGCACTATATCTACAGTATTTCTGTGTGTGTGTGTCCTTGAATGTGTGTAATATTCAATCCCATTAAGTTTGTCATTGCATCCCATTCATCTGCCTACATCCCTGTGTTTCTTTCTCTCCACAGCATGACCTGCTGTCACCATTAATGGAGCTGCGTGACTAGACAAAGCCCAGGAAGTCCTCAGCAAGGTCATTAGCATAACAATGTTCATGGGAACATTTTAAAATGAGGGTTGTGTCGTGAGATCAGGAAAACCTCACTGGAACCAGCTTTCTCACATCTGCATGAGTGTTCCCAGTTAGTCTCCGCGATGTGTTATTCAGGTCTCAGCTGCCCTCGGTGATGACAAGAGAAGCCACAGTAGGGATAAATAATCCCAGATGACAAGAACCACCCATACACACAATATGGTATACAGCACACATATTCGAATCACAAACACACACACACAGGCTCTAAGGTCTTACATTTACTGAATATACTTACACCTATTACATGTTTGAATGGAGTAGGAAGAAGTCAGACTTATCCAGTCCTACCCCATAACATCATATTATACAAAAAATTTCATGCATCATTGGCTGCAAGCAGTATCTCTACATAGGTAATTGTGTTCCCATGAACATTGTTATGCTAATGACCTTGCTGAGGACTTCCTGGGCTTTGTCTAGTCACGCAGCTCCATTAATGGTGACAGCAGGTCATGCTGTGGAGAGAAAGAAACACAGGGATGTAGGCAGATGAATGGGATGCAATGACAAACTTAATGGGATTGAATATTACACACATTCAAGGACACACACACACAGAAATACTGTAGATATAGTGCCTATATGTACACACACAGTGTTGAATTCTAGAAACATGCAGGTATGTGTAGGTGCCTTTGTGTTACATACATTATGGGGACCGAAACCTGTTAACACATACACTGTGGGGACCAGCCGCTGGTCCCCTCATGGAAATCACAGAATTTCAGGGTAGCAACATGGTTTAAAGTTAGGATGAGGAGGTTAGGTTAAGTGTTAGAGTCAGGGTTAGGTGTTAGGGAAGTAGTGGTTATGGATAAGATAAGTCTACAGGAAATGAATGTAAATCAATGTAAAGTCCCCACAAGGAATGAAAACACAATGTGTGTGTATGTGAGAGAGAGGTCAGTCATCTGTTTGTACACACAAACAGGAACATAGGAACAAACTCTTAATTCCAGCCATGTAAACCTTCAAATCTGCACAGTAGTTTTTGTTTTATTTGTTTAGGTTTTAGATACATAAAATTCAGCATGAAGCATCAGGTTTTTTTGTGTGGAAATGCATGCAGTGGTAATGCACAGATAAGTTTAAGGTCCACTGGGCTCTAACACATTTTCCCTTGACATGGCTGCAAGAGGAAAATTGACCCCTGATTCAAAAGGACAGTGAGAATGGTGGAGGAAATAAAACAAGAAAAACTTAAAAACCTCCAAGATCAACAACAGTGTCACCAAAGTGCAAAAGGTGGCATACAGATGAGAGGTGAAACATCTTTAGTCAAATCAAGCAAGTCCATTTCCCAACATTAACACTTCTGACATGCCATGACATAGATAAATGAGAATCTTCATAAACATCTACAACAGTGTCCAGTTGCACCATACATTCTTTTTTGAATGAAAGTGAGCTCTATGGAAAAAGAAGAAGAGAAGCACAAAAAACCTCCAACAGGGTAATGCCCAAAACATCCATATTAAAATAAAATAAATGGATGAGAACAAACATTTTGCTGGGTGTGGTGTGTTCCCCTCCTAAACAGCTCCCAGACCTTGAGGAGGGAGCTGGTCTAAGAGGGTGCCAGCAGTCCAGTGATGCTATATAAAAAGTAAACAGTGACCTGGCCTTCCCCACCCCCATACTATGCCCCCAGAGAAACCCCAAGAGTGACCCCAAATTGCATACCCCAGCTGCTGGGGACAGGGCAGAGCATCCCCTAATACAACTCCTGGTTTGTTAATTGTGGAGAAAGATGAATGGGTAAATTAGACAGTCAGAGAGAAAATGGATGATTGTAATAATAAAATAACAATAAAAGATAAAAAAAATAATAAAGCAATTTTGATCATATAAATACAATATATACTTTTGCATACACATATTTATGCGTACCCGGATATATATGTATACACATATTCATAAAAAAAAAAAAGAAATTAACAAATCAGTAAATGATTAGAAAGAGAGGAAAGGGGAAAAGAAAGAAAAAGGGAGGGGAGTAGATTATATTCTCTGTGAATCTGGTTTGATTGATAGGTGTGATATACTCAAAACAGCAGCATGGACAGTGAGAAATGAGGATTAATAACAGTAACAATAACGAAATAAACACAACTTGTTATATTTCTAGGAGTTTGTGGGAATGTGCGTGGCCCCAGGTAAGTTAAAAGAGGTTAGAAATGGATTCCCAGTGTCAGTAAAGGTTGACATATTATTCTTATGGGTGGATGATATTTTCTCTAGTGTTCTATGAGATGGTTGGTCCAGTGGTTGATGTGTAATGAGTTTTTAGATTTCCAGTTCAGAAAGATTGTTTTCTTGGCAATAGTTAGAGAGATAAGAAGTGGGTTTTTATATTTAATTGGTAGGTGGTTGACTTCTGTGACATTACCGAGCAGGCAGAGTGATGGTGATGGATTCTACAGCTCAAGGTGGTGGAGAGTTTCTCTGTCACCGCTACTCAAAGGGAGTAAACAGGTTGACAGGTCCAAATAGCATGGAAGTAATCATCGGTGCAACCCCAAGTGCATTGTGAACAAGTATCTGTGTCAGTAAAATCCATTTGAAACATTTTACCTTGTGTGATGTGAGTCCTGTGAATAGTCTTATATTGTATAAGCTGTACGTTTATATTGGTAGTCATGGAAAAGATATTATTACAGATCTCGGTCCAGAAGTCGAGTCTGGGGGGAGTGACAAATCCTTTTCCATTTAGTTATTGGTATTGTTATTGTTCTGTCTGTATTTGACATTAGTTTATTAAGTTTAGATATAATCTTCTTTGAGTTTGCGAACATCATTATCTCTTCAGCTAGCATGGAAGGTTGTAGTGGGTTGTTGATTATATTGATCTTTGATTTAATTATGGATTTTGACTGATGGTACTGGAGAAGTTCTGAATGGTATGAGCTGGTTGTTTTCAAAGAGGTGATGAAGGTAATTCCTCTGTGTTGCCATGTTGGAAAGTGGATGGGGTTGTTATGCAGTTGAAAATCAGGGTTCAACATGGTGTTAATGATGATTTAGTGGTTTTGTTGGAGGAGTTGGATTGATAATTTTTTGGGTTTATAACAGTGTTAAAGTCTCCAGCAATGATAATGTTTGTAAAGTCGTGCAGCAAAGAAAAAAAAGTTATGGAAAAAAAGATGGGTCATCATTATTAGGGCCAAAAACATTGGCAAGTGTGCATGTTGTGTGGTTAATCAAAACATTAACAATGATTAGTCTTACTTCTGGGTCAATGATGGATGTGTTATGGACCAGTGAGATGTTTTTAGTAATTAGAATTGAGATACCTTGCTGCCTGCTATTGTATGTTGAGAGTAGTTTATTAAATTGTTTAAATGTGAGGTTTTGTACTTCAGGAATTGTTAAGTGAGTTTTGAAGCATATACAGTATTTGCCTTTAATTTCATTAATGATTTTAATCCTTTTGGCCTGGGTCCGGAAGCCTCATACAATGACAAATTTAAGTGACTCTATGTTTGTTTGTTAAATATGTCTGCTTTTATGAGTTAAAAAGTGTCTCTTTTGAATAGGAAAGTAACATACAGTATATTCTGAAAGAGGGGAGATATAAGGGGTTGAGGGAACAAGAAAGAGTAAATAATAATTTAGAGTTGGAGTGTGCGTATGTACAGTGGGTACGGAAAGTATTCAGACCCCCTTAAATTTTTCACTCTCTGTTAGATTGCAGCCATATGCTAAAATCATTTAAGTTCATTTTTTTCCTCATTAATGTACACACAGCACCCCATATTGACAGAAAAACACAGAATTTTTGACATTTTTGCAGATT
>NW_018128121.1:593452-598090 GCF_001952655.1 Monopterus albus
CCCATTGAGCATCTCTGGAGAGACCTGAAAATGGCTGTCCACCAACGTTTACCATCCAACCTGACAGAACTGGAGAGGATCTGCAAGGAGGAATGGCAGAGGATCCCCAAATGCAGGTGTGAAAAACTTGTTGCATCATTCCCAAAAAGACTCATGGCTGTATTAGCTCAAAAGGCTGCTTCTACTAAATACTGAGCAAAGGGTCTGAATACTTATGACCATGTGATATTTCAGTTTTTCTTTTTTAATCAATCTGCAAAAATGCTGTGTTTTTCTGTCAATATGGGGTGCTGTGTGTACATTAATGAGGAAAAAAATGAACTTAAATGATTTTAGCATATGGCTACAATATAACAAAGAATGAAAAATTTAAGGGGGTCTCAATACTTTCCATACCTACTGTATGTGTGTGAATGTGGGCATGCAGGTGTCTGTTAGCTGAGGGCAACTGAAAATAAAACACTGTGCCAAATGGAAAATGGGAGGTAATGTTGAAGACAAAAATAAAAAAAACAAAAACAAAGAAAAAAAACAGAGAAATACACATACAAACGAGCATGGTGCAACAGATGAGGTAACATAGGAGCATCCAGGCCAGGAATGTTTGTAGGAGGGTGTGTGAGATATTTTTATGTCTGTGTATTTATGTGGCAAGAATGCTGGTCGGGTATCATTTAATATATGAATCAGCAGTCACTGGTTGTTAGATGTAATGATCAGAAGAGCCGTGGAGTGACATTAGAGTCTCGGTACAGCTGACCTTCAATATGAACTGTGGTTTGGTGGGTACAGCAGTCGTCTCCCAACCGGAGGGTTGGAGGTTCAAATCTAGGTGCCTGCAGTCCATGTGTTGAAGTGTCCTCGGGCAAGACACTAAACCCCTAAGTTGCCCCCGATGGTTAGAGCCATCCGTTGAGTTGGTGCCGCAGATGGCTGCCTCGGTTCTGTACCGGAAACAAATTCCTTGTATGTAACATACTTGGCCAATAAAGGTGATTATCCTTATACTGTAGTTTGTCCACAATGATGCTTGCTCATCTATTGTTTTGTCTGTGTTGTTTCATAATGGGGTAGAGAATATTGCGCTGTTCACTTATTTCCCTTGGGAATTGGTTATAGAGTCTGTAATGTGTGCCTTTCATGTTCTTTTCCTTTGCTTTTGATGGCTTCTTTATGTTTGTAATGTTCCAGTTTGGCTATTATGGGCTGGGGTGTTTTGTTTGAATGTGAATCAAGACGGTGTACACGGTGGAAGGTGATCTTGTTGACTGTGGGATTTTAAGTTGATTCTTCATAAAGTCCTTAATCAGTGCTTCAGGGTTTTGGGGTGATTGTTCTGCATGCAGTTTTGTGGATCTATTTTCTCTCCTGTTGCTGCACAGTGACCAGAGGATGTGGAGAAAAATACAGGGCCTGAGGTTACAGCATGTCCAGAAATTTTCCTGTTCAGGGAAACATATCTTTCTTAGTTAGTGGATGTCACACTTCTCTTAATTCAAGCAACAAATATGTTTTATGCTAAAACATACATGGCAAACTAGGAGTGTAATGTAAGGTAATGTAGTGTATTTGAAAGGAGACATGGTTGCTAAGCTCACTGCTAAAAATACTGCAGCTGCAAAAACAGCCCTCTTTTAGCAATTCTTTCGATGATAAAAATAAAAAAATAATTGAAAATTACCAACTAATAATGCCAAAGTATTAGGAGATTTTGGTGCTTTTGGAGAACTGCTATTTATTTTAATAAATCATGTTCACCAAAAACCTATTTATCAAGGGGCTAGACAAGACTGTTCTGGAAGGTTTGTATTTATCTTTTTGACCCTGCATTTGTTTGGGAAGACATGCTTGTATAATCTGTTCATTAAGTGACTGACATCTCCAGCTGTGAGCCAAGCAGCCATCTCGGAAGTTGCAGTCACCTGTGATTTTTGGAGCTCTGAAAGCTCTTATCTCATCTAGCTAGAGCATGACACTACTAGGGGCTAAGGGCACAGATTTGTGCCAAGTTGCTTTTTCTTTTCCCACCTCTCTAAACCTGTTTGAGTGTGTTTATTAAATTCAGACTGAAAGAGTGGCATGCTTGTCTCACAAGGGACCTCTGAATGTCAGTTTCACGCTAAAGCCCATTCCAACATCAGTCCGTTGAGCTGTTTATCTGGCTCTTGCCCAGCCAACTTCATTCTTCCATGGCCTGGAGAAACAGTCAACAAAGAAATCCCACATATACAGTATACAGTATAGAAAAACTCTGGGAACCCTGCAAATGATGAGCCAAAATGATGATGTACCACTGGGACATTTTGTGTCACCAGTTCACCTTTATATTTGTAATTACTGTATGTTATCCAGAAAATACTGAATGTGTGAGTCATGTCAATATACCATTTCACACAACATGAAATTACACTCATACTGTACTATTCCCCCACAATGGGAATCTTTGAACACATACAGACAAGCAGAGACAAATAAACCATGAGCTTTGCGAATGCATGTCCAAAGACAGTTTCTGGCCGGCATCCTGAGTGTCCAATCAGGTGAATGCTTCAGGCTGAGACCAGGCCAAGCATAACTGTTTGGCTGCTATGAAGGAGCCAGACCGTAACTGAAATGAATCACTGTCACCATCACTGAGCTGCCAGCCAAGAAATATGCTAGAGAAGACTGTAGACAAACACATCTTCCGATTATGTTTGGTCCCGAGTGAACCTCCAAAGAACAGGGATAAGCAGATAAGTAGATCAACATATAAACTCATGACAGACTTACAGAGATGGTCAGAAGATGAATGAAGACATCAAGACACATGTTAGTCAGTGACTGTATGTTAACATTACTATAAAGTCAACCCACAGGTTCAGACTAAATAGATTAAAGTAATATCAACCTATCACTATCATTCAGTGCAAACACTGACTGTTCTCTTTAAAATGATTTAATATACTATATTAATTCTGCCATTCAAAGCTGAACTGATAGAATTCAGTTTAGCTTTGGTGGATTGTGCACATACACATGCACGCATTCTACAGGCAGAGCACAGAGAGTCAGACTCACTTAAAATTTGTCCAAAATCAGTTTCTGATAACAGTATGACAGCTTTTTTTAAAAATATGGGTCCGATCTTTGTTTTTGTATTGATTTGTCTGATCACTAACTCAGACTCATATTTACACCCACATATAACTGGCATAATTGGTGTAAACTGCACTGCTGTTATTGCACTTCTGGTTAGATGCTAAACTGTATTTCGTTGCCTTGTACTTGTACATGTGTAATGACAGTAAAGTTGAATCTAATCTAATTACATTCTCCCATTAGTAGGCATTCTTCTCTACTCATCCTGCTTCCAGAACAGTTCCCCACTGTATTTCTTGATATATATATATATATAATTAGTTAGGGAATGAGCCCCTCTGATCTACAGTCCACTTGAGCTGCATTGTGGAACCGTGCTGCCCAGGCCTGTGTAACTGTAGTGTTTGTATGACCCATGTCCTATCCTCTGTGGGCACAGCAGAGGCATTCCAGCAGCTGTCACGCTCCCATCCTTAAGTAAACCCCGCTGGCGTAATCGTCCAAGGAAAGCAGCCAGGAGAAGCTAAAAAACTTGAGTCACTCAATTACTTAACAGTGCCTGCATTGAACAAGGCGCAGCAAGCGAGGCGGCCCAGAGCTCACCTGCAACATCTGCCTGGTTTCATGTCATGTGGGAGAGACAGCAAATGTGAGATTCCAGCTTGAAGAGGTTGTTCATGTCAGAAGTCAGCCAAAAAATGTTGTATCTTTGAACTCATTTCTTTGTAACTGTAGCAAAGTGGGTTTGGCAGTGGGACCAGACCTCTGATTTTTCTAACTCTGAAATATCCTACTGTATGTAGAAGGAAATTTGCAGTTTAGAACAGGAAATTATATGCTCATTTCAAATAATTCCAACCAAATAAACAGCTTTCTGCACATCTGTGAATGGTAATGTGTATTTACAAGTCAACAAGTGCAGGCTGCTTTTGTGACAGCATCTTAACATTTGTCAGTTAGAATATACACTAAGGTTAAAAGATGTAATAAATTTAGAATATACACTATAGTATAATATAGATATGTGAAAAAGAGAAGGAAATAAACTTTCTCAAGTTTTAAAGGCACAAAATCAAGTTTAGAGGTTTGTCCTCTTTATATTTCTGGTATCTGTTATGAGATGCACAAGATCTCTGTCCACCTCCACCACAACAAGAGAACTAAAGACACTTGTGACTGACAGGCAGGACTGCAGAATGCTTTCCCAGACCCAACTGTTTGCTTTTTGCAGTTTGACATGTGATCCATGGTGTGCATATCATTCTCATCATTGCATTCTTCCATTAAAATAAATATACTGAACTCCAAAGCATTTCTCTCGAGTGAAACATCACTGTGTGAGAAAGCTGTAAAGAATGATACACACTGGCAATGTGTTATTACAGTTTGACGTGTAGCACCGCTTCAGGATACACCATTTTCCTATTTTACCAGCATCAATTCAGGTCAAAAGGCTGAAGTACAGAAATACTTACCGATTTCTGTAGTCGTGCACGGCTTTGCGCCACTTCTGGTGTTTGGTGCGGACATCATGTGATGCCACAAGTGTGCGTTGCA
>NW_018128121.1:598128-603681 GCF_001952655.1 Monopterus albus
GCCACTGGTTTTCTGAAGAGCAGTTTTGAAGCTTAAGTCTGCTGGTCATCATCATCTTGGTAGTGCCCCACTGCACTTGCTTTGGCTAATCCAAAAATGGGCAAAAAGGCAGAGCGTGAGCGGAGCTCGTTAGACAGCTAGCTGATAGCCACCTGTGGTGGGACCCTTCTGCCTGTCACTGAAAGCAGCCACGCCCTTAAGTATGGATAACCTTTAGCCTCTATGATTTAAACGGGCAAATTATATAAAAATTCACCGCCTTATAGTTGTCATGGAAGGGGTAATTAGGTAAAGAGACCAAAACCGATTTTTGTATCAGGCTATAAACATCTTTGTTTTGGCATTTTAACATGGGAGTCTATGGGGATTGACTCCCTTTTGGAGCCAGCCTCAAGTGACCACTAGAGAAACTGCAAGTTTTGGCACTTTGGCTATTTGGCTTAATTTCTCACCTCTGGAGTTTGCCGCTTGATTGCATTTAAGAGTTTTAGCATTAGGACAGGTCCTGAACCCAGCCCAAGACCAAAGCTACACATGTATTTTTGTTACTCTTTATATGCTTGCTTTAGAAAGGATGTCTCAAGCATGAAAAAGAACTAATCTAACAACATTAACAGACCAACAGAATAGGACTCAACAATGACTGCAGTCAAGTTGCAGCATGTAGCACTGTAGCATCTCAAAGCAATAAATTCTGCTCATTTATATTTAAGAGGAGGCAAATCTCAATATTTCTCTTCATCTTTATAATACTATATATGCATTACTAAACAGCTCAAGGGGTATGTGAGAGAATATGTTTTTGAAACTGAGCTTGGAAGTTCATTTTTGAACAATTAAGAAGTAGCATAAAATATTTTTTAACTGCAGGATCTACTTACTTGCATTTCTGGAGTTGAAGACTATGATTGAAAGTCCTAAAAATTGTACAATAAGTGGTCCTTTGAGTTAAAATTAATTTGATACACCATGTTTTTGAAATTTGAGTGAATTTCCCCTTTATTGAAATACAATACTGTATATTCAGTCTGTAGGTACACATACACACAGTGAGCTGAAATGTGTAAATGCATTGTGTTAAATCTGAGCTACAGAGAAGCACCATGCAGATACTGTATAACATGACATTCAAATGCCATTAAGAATAATGTGAAACAGTGAATACATACAATTCATTTGACTACTTGACAGCAGTAAATTGTCAACAAAGGGGCAGAAAGCCACTGAAATATAATCCCATGTTAATTACTACTGCAAGACTGCTGTGTTCTCCTCATCCCATACTTTCTTGTCTGTCTAAGTTTCTCCTCTCTCTCCAGCACACACACAGAGGAGAGCCTGTAAGTGTCCTCCTCAATTAGGTGTGTTTAGCTTCAACAGTGCACCGGCATCGGCTAAGCCACAGCTCCCTCGGGACCAGGCCGCCAATCTCACTGAGTCAACACAATCATATACGTATATAGTACTCTGACTGCTTCACAAAATGAGTCAGACACACACACACAATCTCACAAGCAATTTGCTGACAGCTGTGATAGGTCTACCTAGTAGCTTGTTACTTCAGCAGGGACAGCGCCCCCTCTGGAAGCCTCGCTGCATACAAGCACCATACTGATAACACTATCCATGTTGTTAGCCTCACCTGCCAGAGCTGTGTTTATATGCTGAATTAGTGTGACAGTGTGTGTGTGTGCTGGGATACACTATGCTCATTCATACAAAGACACCTGGTTGTCTTGGAGTGCATATGTCTTTGTGTGTATGTGTTTTGACAGCTGGGTCTAAGTAGGCAGCACAGTGTCCTCAGACATCCCACAGAAATGGTGACTCTTTGACCTGACACCTCAGTCACCACCACATGCTACGAGCTACACACTGCACAAGCAAGATCAGGTACCTCTGTTATAATTAAATGTTAAATATGTAGTGAGATGTTGAGAAATTAATTCATATTTTAAAAGGTTATACTTAAAATTATATTTCAATTTCAATTTATGGATTCAAGGAGTGTGATACTCAAACTGTTGTTTATTTAGACATCCAGCAGTTTGTGAATGTAACCCCGGTATTCACTTTCTTCTAGCTCTGTTTTCAGGCTCTACTATCTCCTGAGGGAAAGATCTGGGACTTTACAGCTAAATGCTTGACTGTCTGTTTGCTGTTTGGTGCTCAGCATGTACTGCACAGTTAGTTTTTAGAGCTTTATCCGTAAAAAAAAGATGACTGCTGTGACGACAACAATAATGAGAGCAGTGAGAGTAAGGTTATGGGCTGGCAGCTAATCAGTGAGCTGAAAGTCACTATATCAATTCAGTTTTATTTGTATAAAGCCAAATCACAACAAAAATCTCCTCTAGGCACTTTACATAGTGAGGTCTAGACCTAGTATTATAGAAAAAAACCCAACAAATCCCCCTTGAGAAAGCACTTGGTGACAGTGGGGAGGAATTGTCACTTTAAAAAAGAAACCTCTGACAGACCCCGGATCCTGGTGGGCGGTGTTCGGCTTTGACCAGTTGGGGTGAGTGAAAAGCAATCTTGGTAACAGCAAGCAAAGAGGAGGACCTGGGCCATCTTGTTGCTACTGAGTATATTTAACCATACCAGTTGTTTCTAGTTAACAGAACGGCCTTCACTGTGTTCCATGTAGTGGTGTCTATGAAATTATTGGACAGGCATTTTAGACTAAGTTTGGTTTGGTGTACCATCCCTTAGTTATAGGCCTAGGCTGAGGAGCATCCCATGATGCCTCCTCTCCTCTCCATTTTATTTTTATATGCCACCATTACACATCATTAACTTTGTGTCTCCTCTCTCCCATAGTGTGTCCCCTCTCTCTCTCCCTGTACCTTTCTGCAGGTAGCCCTGGCCCTGGAGCTCTACGTTTCTGATTAGCACTCACCGGCCACATCAACCTGCCCAGTGTTTGATTGTTTGTTGTTGCGTTTGTTGTGTCTTGTTGCTTTTCTTTTCTTTTCTTTCGCCTCTATCCACTCACTCCTACCTGTCAAGGCAGAAGGCCGCCCACCAAAAGCTGGGGTCTGTCAGAGGTTTCTTCTGTTAAAGGGGTTTTTCCCTCTCCACTCTTGCCAAGTGCTGCTCAAGGGGGATTTATGGGTTTTCCTCTATAATCGTGATAATAGTAAGGTTTAGACCTTACTTTATAAACTGTCCTGAGATGACTTTTGTTGTGATTTGGCACTATACAAATAAAACTGAATTGAATTAAATGTTTGCATGGCTAATTCCTGCCCACATTGCCAATCATTGCCCTTCGTTATTGTCTTGATGATGTCTAGATGGAAAAAAGTAGGTTATGTTTTATTACACAAACAGCACATACACCAAGTTGCTATCCTAGCATTAGCTTTATCACAAGGAGCCACGATGAGGAGAAGAAAAGTAAGAGGAAGCTCCTTAATGCCCTGACGAAAATTAAACAGCTCACAAACCTGCTCCCAGTCTCAGGGTGATGTTACTGTCCCAGTATTAGCTTGTAGATTGACTTTATCACTACTTCTGGTTTTGGGTAGAAGCATAATAAACACAGGTACAACTTCTGCCAGCACACATGAATACCTTAATGTCTGTAATAACCTTTGGACAACAGAAAATATATCTTTCTCTCATCACTTCACTCTAAAAAGGACTATTACGACTCCACCAATCTAAATATTCACTGAAATGTAAGGTGCATTTTTAATTTTGAATACAGTTCTCCAGTTTCCTCTATCAAAAATATGTTTTAAAATAAGCCTATGGAATTAACAATTAACACTATTAACTTATTAAATTACTTAAACCAAATTGTTAAAATAAATCTTTACAAAAATATAAAAATACTAATTACATTACTGAGAAACATACTGTTTAAGTTGTTTACGTTATTTAATTTTAATTGTAGTTGACTGTTGCTCTGCACTTTCACATTTTTTAAACCAAAAGCAATTACAGTGATTAACTTATTTACAATTAATGCTATATCAGCTGGTTTATTTTAATATTTTCCAAAACACCACCTTAGCATTTGGCACCACTCTTGTGAGTTTGCTGGCTTTTAATATTAAAAGCCATAGAAGTGAAAAATATCCCAGGCTGATATTAATATAATGTAAGCAAACAGCTACAGTTAGTAAAATTGATAATGGGTGTGTTAGATTTACAGTTCATGTGCAACTGATCAAGCATTGACAGCAGTTAATAGTTTTCTCAGTGAAGAAGCAGTGAGGGGCCCAAAATCAAATTTTGTTTAGGTTCCCATACTGTCTTGGGCCAGCCCTGCATCCAAACATGTAGCAGGTGATAAACTAGACAGAATTTTGACTGCACTTTCATTCTATACATGTGTACATGTCTGTGCATGTATCCAAGGCAAAGTGCTCTGCGGGGATGATAAGGTGCTATGAGGTCTTTAAGATATGATGGAGCGTTGTCATTAAGGGCTTTGTATGTAAGCAGAAGGATTTTAAATTCTAATCTGGATTTTCCAGTGGAGAGAAGCTAATATGGGTAATTATTCTCTATAGCTTCAAGCAACACATTTCACATTGTCACACTTTTTCCCATTGTCATTTAATATGCTATTGTTATAAAAAATCATTAACAGTATACAGCTGCTTTCCATCAAACTGATTAATTTAAAACCAACTCCTCAAATGTTAGATTTTGATGCTAGGCACCACATTTTAAGTTCATGTTTTTTTAATTTTCTAATTTGTCCATTACTTTGCTTTATGAGGAAATACCCACAAAATAATGACATTTCCTTCATTCTCAGCTGTACTTTGACACATTTGATACACTTTTCCTGTAAAAAAAAAAAAAAAAAAAAAAAAAATTGCACCCCTTTTTAAAAATATTTTTTGGTTTTATTGTAGGTTTATGTACTGGTTATCAGTCAGAAAATGTGGGTCTGCACATATTAATTAATTATAACATTTTCAAAACATATATGAGTTTACTAGTGGGCCAATTTTAAAAAAATACAGAACATACAACTATTAAGCCTATACACCCCCCTTATATGACTACTATCATAAAGCAGAGTACTTTTGTGTAAAGGGTTACTGAGTAAACTGTACAGAGACCTTCTGTTCAATATTAGGAACATGTCTCTTTTTCACACAGTTGTTACTGTCACATATTAATGTCTAGCTGCAAATGTTCATATATGCTTGATTTGCAATAATGTCATGTTTTTGCCAACAGGGTATTTTTTCAGGCTTTACAGGTTTCCCATTTTCCAAAGAAAAGAGTGACTGTTATAATCCAACATCATTCTGTAACATTATGACCACAGGGCTACAGTGTGCGTGGACCCTGTTGGGAAACACTCTGCTCTGGAGAATGCTCATTAAATCAATTGTATGTTCACAGTCCTGCTGTGTTTGTACATATGTGAGACCATGGGATTTTAATCTATGCACAACAGTTTTTATACATGGAGGGCACAGCCAGATCTGTCTGTATGTGTGTTTACAAATGTGCTGTACTGCATGTATCTATGTATATGTGCATGTGCCAGATCCTAAGAATGTGTGTATTGTTTATAAT
>NW_018128121.1:603720-611029 GCF_001952655.1 Monopterus albus
CAGCCCATCCACAGGCTGTCCCAGACAGAAAATTGGGAGGGTTTCGGTCCAAATTACACTTGGTGAGAGAAGAGAATGCTGCATTTGTTTCCTGTGCTGTGTGTTCAGCATGTGTACAGTGGAAGGAGTGTGTGTTGTGTAGTTTCTGGCTTGGCCCACTGTAGCAGAGAGCAGCCTCACTGTGACAGGCTCTTTAAGGGGTATTATCGGTTCTATCTAAACTAAATGGTGTCAGTGCTTGGCAGAATATACTAAACAAGAAACACTGCTACTGTGTATGTGGACAAAATCCATGATTCTCAGTCTTTCCCATGAGGGAGAGATGTGCTAAATATAACACACATCTATTCAGTGTAATGTTAATTCACTACTGACTAAGGACAATTTGCATTTACAGTTTTGGTGCTTAGCTGACAGATTTTTCCAGAGAAGCTATAGCAGTTGCAAGAAAGTACAAGGGACACAAAAACTGATAATGTAGTGGCTGTGGTAAAGAAGACACTTGTGACAAAGAAAACTTTAAAATATATCTCTGGTTTTTCTCAAGCAAAATTATGCGGTCTTATGGTTTCAGTATAGTTGGAATGAACTAGGTTATCTGACCAAGTCTTAGGTTATGGCAGATATTATCATGCCATTCAATAGCCATTATCTGTTGTTCCTGGGCCATTGATAAGGGTTAGTAAAATCTACTCCACAATCTACTTGGCTGAGTAGGTTGTCATAATGCACTATCATGCACTGAGCCTTCATTATCATAGTTACAGTAATAAACACAGAATACACCAGGTTTACACACAGAACAACTGAGTTAGGTTTTGGCACAACAACAGTGTGGCCAGATTTAGGGAATGATTGTAGTTTAGGTTAAAATAAAGTTAATAAATAAATTAAGTGAAATGCCAGAATTCACTAGTTGACAGTTTGAAATGGGAGAACTGCTGAGTCTAACTGCCTACCAGTTTGGAATTTGTGTTTCTATGGTTGTCCCTGTGCGCTGTACATTACCGGACTGCATTATCTGCCTGTGGTCATCTTCACCCTCACAGCTTCTGGTCAGCAGTCTAGTTTTATGTTTTTCCATATTCTTGTATGGACTCTCGTTCTTGTCAATACCTTTATTCCTACACTTCTTAAGCCCATGAACTGGTCCTTTTGTCTAGTGATCTGCCTGCTTTCTGTTATGAACTGTTTGCCAGTTCTGCCTATATTTGAAAGCATACTTTTACATCACATATCCATGTAAAGAGATACTGTATATACTTACCTAACTGTCTCTCTGAGATATTGTGTCCTTATTGCCTTTTTAGATATTGGTTCTTTGGTGTTTTAGCTCTCCCACTCTCTCTCCACTTGTATTTTTGGTCTGGACACTGTTTCGTTACTTGTCTGCAGAGCCTTTTTTAGTTTTGTGCTCCGACTTTTATTGCCTGAGCCATAGCTTACCCATGTGTATCTATTGTTTAGCCTGTGGTCACTCTTTTCCTTACTCGTGTGATGTTTTATGTTACACTCTTCCATGCCTACCTCAGCATCTAGTGTTCATTGTTTTGGTTTATAATAAAGCTCTGTTTTTCTTCACAATGTCCCACTAGCTCTGTCCTGCATTTTGGGCAAATCCAAATTATAAGACAAACTGTGACACTTGTGTTTTGTTGCCCACCCAATCACCTTGACCTTCTCCCTACATGAACTTTCTGGCTCTTTGTATGGCTTCACCAACAGCAGCTGCTGATCCTGTCATAATTACAACAGCTGCTTATCATCAACAGGTCAATGATAAGCACATTCTGCCCTGCTGCTAGGTTCACTTTACCACCACTGAAGCAAGCAGAATTCTGGGCATGATAACAGCTGATAACAGCCGTTGAATGTTATGATAACACTTTAATTTTTTATGCCTATTCTGTACAGCTTCTCTTGAAGGGGAGGGGGAAAGCCTCATTTTGGACTCATCATACACCCTCCCCAGCCTCTCTTCAAGAACGTAAAGTCTTTGGCATCTCTTAGTTCTCTTGACACAATAACTGGTACAATGGGCATAATGGTGCACACTTTAGTACTGCTGTTCCTCAAAGGCATCCATGGTGATATAGTGGGTTGTAAACACAAAAGTGGCAGGAATAGTTCAGACCCTGAGAAAGACGTTTCAGCCCTGACTATATTTTTCACACACTTCACACACTCTGCAAACTGCTGTGGGTGTCCTTGTGAAAAGTCAATGTAGAGGAAGGGAGTTGCTGATGCTGTTGGATGATCACTTTATTTAAAGTGTAGAGAACCCTGCATGGTCAGTGGCTCAAGTACAACAAAGGATGCAAACAGTGCCATTATACATTTCAGCTGATGCAACCTAAGATGTAGCACAATGATTACCTCTTAACTTCCTCTCCAGAAGCAATACATACACTTTATTTGGTGCTACAGTATCTAGCATAATTAAAAACAATGAAAATCACTTTAAAAACTTAAAGGTAAATTGAGCAGAATTCTATAAATGTGCAAAAAAGTATTTCATAGAAAGAGTTTGTATATTTTGTGCTTGCAGTATAATTGTAAAATGTTCATTTGTGGCATTAATTTGACTATTTACTACATACTCAACTTGGTTATACATGTGTATGTTTGGGGGGGGTGGTCCATGTTCGGCAAAAGTAAACACTGCGGTGTGTTCGGCCGATCACTGGTGTTTAGAGGTTCTACTAAGTGGCACCTGGTCACTGCCAAAACAAACAGAACTGTGTGTATGTGTGAGGGAGAGAGAGAAAGAGAGATACGTGTGTCTGTGCACACATGTGGGTGAGTGTGTTTCAGCTAAGTGCCACTGTGTGTCAGCCAAAACAAACAGGCTTAATGAGAAGCAGCTCCTGGGACAGAAAGTGAGAGAGCGAGGGAGAGATGGAGGAGACCTGGCCAGGCCAAACACACTGACCCTGCTGTGTCTCTCACTATGATTTAAAGGGTACCCTGTTCCCCTCTGTGCTCCTCATATAGTACGACCCTCACCTTCATCAGCCTCACCCCTCTCACTCCTCCACACTCCTTCCTGTCCTTGACTCTTACCTCTCTGTTCACTATTGAGGTGTGAGGGTGAAGGGGGTGATAGGGGAATTAAGGGGGTGTATGAAGTGCTTGATGGCAATTAGAAGTACATTTGGCACAGTTACGCTGAGCAAGTTTGCCTGTAGATGCACTGGCTCAGCTGCTGTGAAAGGACGGGGTGAAAAGAAATGCAGAGAATATGCCTCTGACACACAACCACACTATCTCACACCTTTTTTAATGCACATATTTCACAATTAAGGGTTGATAAATACAATTGTTGCACAAACTAAGTATCTGCTATTCATCATTGGTAAGGGTTGAGAGGGCTGTTGATTATCATGTTATTATATTCCAGGCTACACTGAGACCTTTGTGATTTTGCTGGACCTCCTTAGATGAGTCAGGGGAAATGCATGTTTAAGGCCCATCATTACCTGAGTCATGTATTTAATGGTGCAACAAGCATGAAAAGTAAACTATCTTCTACTATATATGTAATGCTATATTAAATGTCCATTTCTAAATTCAACACTGCCAAAATATTCAACCATCAGTAACGTAGCATATATTCTCTCTGCATTATATTGTGTTCTTGTTGTATTTTTATTGTGCTTCTTTCACTTGCTGCTTTAAAGTGCCTTAGATTTGTGTTACTGCCTATTTAGATTTGTTATTGCTCATCTACTTTATATTTCACTTGTATTCTGTGGCATTCATGTGGACGGCAAAGTAAGAATTTCATTGTACAGGAAACACGTTTCCTAACAGTGCATATGACAAGTTTGACACATAAACACTTTGACCTTTGACCTTGACCTTTGATAGCAGCTGATGGACTTAAATGGCTCTTGTAATGGCGCCGAATGATGGATGTCATCATTTCCCTTTAGCCAATGTCTGTATTGTCAGCATTTACTGTGAATATGCTCAAAATGATTTTTAAGTATTTTTTTTCTGGCAGTGAAAAAGGTGAAATCCTCCACAGGGGCCATTTCTGTGTATTCACGGATAAATGTTCTAATCATAAAATTTACGTTTGTTAATTTTGTGTGTATTTTATAGAAGTACTTGTGTAACAATTTTTGTGAATGTTGACTTTGCGCCTTTCATTACGTCACACTATGTCTTTTGCAAAGTTACAACATTCAGACAGCAGCCTGGTACACAACCCAAAAACCACAGGTTGTCGTCTTTCTCTTATCTAACTAAAAAGCATGAACAAGTCTTGTCCTGCACCTTAGCTTGTTGAACGGACCACAAAACAAACCTTGAATGGGTAAACATGCTGTGAACACTAATAAATCCTACTTACACAACCTGGTAAATAGAATTATGCTATTAATGTTACTATCCAGTATCCAACATATCCACTAGCACAGTGTGTTGCTGGAAGATCATCATATTGCAGTAAAAGTTGAGCCAAGTTCAGCGTCTTTGTGGTACAACCCTCCGATTATTTGGTGGGGCACACTGCTGTATCATCTTAGTGGTCTCAGTAATTAAAATAAATGAGGAGACTGCGGTTTTTCCACACAGGCCTAGTAGTAGTGCACACAACAAATACCAGCCACCTCTGTAATCACAAGGATACTCATTTAGGTTAACTTTTTGGAAGATATGTGTTTTATGTTCCAGCAACAGTAATACAGCATTGTATGCTCAAGATAGTACCGATAAAAATCATATGTTAATACATTTAATATTTATTAAATTTATTAAAAACTCACAATGGTTAACACATACTGAGATAACATTAGCTTTACGTATTTTCTTCATATTTTGCTAAAGTTGATTATATAAGGAGCCACTAAGCCTCTGCAGAAGCTTCCATTGGCAGACTACACCTCCCCAGGCTGCTAGCAATGGCGAATGGTTTCTTTGCGTTTATACTGCTAACACAACTTTTAAAAATACACTGCAGCGTGTTCTTTTATGAAGAATAATCGGAGTGAAATATCACCTTTCAAACATTTATTATCATAACTGAATGGACCTTCAAATAAAGCAATTTACAGAGCTCTCTCTTATAAAAACAAACGACTCGAAACCGAGGACTCAAAAGGTGTACTAATCTTATGCAATGTTGTGCATGGGCGGTCAACACAAATCGAATGAATCACTCCTCGAGATGACCCGATGTTCTTGTGTCATGGGAAAAATTCATTCAAACTGAACGAATCGTTCGTGAATGACACATCACTATTAGGAGAGCACCTATCCCGAAGTTGGAGATGAATAAAGTCCCTCAAAACTGCATTCTAACAACTACAATAGTTCTCAGTTCCTGCAGTGTAGACATATAAAAAGGTGATACTTTGTCCAACAGTTCTAACCCCTCATTTCTACAGTGCCTTGCGAAAGTATTCGGCCCCCTTGAACTTTGCGACCTTTTGCCACATTTCAGGCTTCAAACATAAAGATATAAAACTGTAATTTGTTGTGAAGAATCAACAACAAGTGGGACACAATCATGAAGTGGAACGAAATTTATTGGATATGTCAAACTTTTTTAACAAATAAAAAACTGAAAAACTGGGCGTGCAAAATTATTCAGCCCCTTTACTTTCAGTGCAGCAAACTCTCTCCAGAAGTTCAGTGAGGATCTCTGAATGATCCAATGTTGACCTAAATGACTAATGATGATAAATAGAATCCACCTGTGTGGAATCAAGTCTCCGTATAAATGCACCTGCACTGTGATAGTCTCAGAGGTCCGTTTAAAGCACAGAGAGCATCATGAAGAACAAGGAACACCAGGCAGGTCCGAGATACTGTTGTGGAGAAGCTTAAAGCCGGATTTGGATACAAAAAAGATTTCCCAAGCTTTAAACATCCCAAGGAGCACTGTGCAAGCAATAATATTGAAATGGAAGGAGTATCAGACCACTGCAAATCTACCAAGACCTGGCCGTCCCTCTAAACCTTCAGCTCATACAAGGAGAAGACTGATCAGAGATGCAGCCAAGAGGCCCATGATCACTCTGGATGAACTGCAGAGATCTACAGCTGAGGTGGGAGACTCTGTCCATAGGACAACAATCAGTCGTATACTGCACAAATCTGGCCTTTATGGAAGAGTGGCAAGAAGAAAGCCATTTCTTAAAGATATCCATAAAAAGTGTCGTTTAAAGTTTGCCACAAGCCACCTGGGAGACACACCAAACATGTGGAAGAAGGTGCTCTGGTCAGATGAAACCAAAATCGAACTTTTTGGCAACAATGCAAAACGTTATGTTTGGCGTAAAAGCAACACAGCTCATCACCCTGAACACACCATCCCCACTGTCAAACATGGTGGTGGCAGCATCATGGTTTGGGCCTGCTTTTCTTCAGCAGGGACAGGGAAGATGGTTAAAATTGATGGGAAGATGGATGGAGCCAAATACAGGACCATTCTGGAAGGAAACCTGATGGAGTCTGCAAAAGACCTGAGACTGGGACGGAGATTTGTCTTCCAACAAGACAATGATCCAAAACATAAAGCAAAATCTACAATGGAATGGTTCACAAATAAACATATCCAGGTGTTAGAATGGCCAAGTCAAAGTCCAGACCTGAATCCAATCGAGAATCTGTGGAAAGAACTGAAAACTGCTGTTCACAAACGCTCTCCATCCAACCTCACTGAGCTCAAGCTGTTTTGCAAGGAGGAATGGGCAAAAATTTCAGTCTCTCGATGTGCAAAACTGATAGACATACCCCAAGCGACTTACAGCTGTAATCGCAGCAAAAGGTGGCGCTACAAAGTATTAACTTAAGGGGGCTGAATAATTTTGCACGCCCAATTTTTCAGTTTTTTATTTGTTAAAAAAGTTTGAAATATCCAATAAATTTCGTTCCACTTCATGATTGTGTCCCACTTGTTGTTGATTCTTCACAAAAAATTACAGTTTTATATCTTTATGTTTGAAGCCTGAAATGTGGTAAAAGGTCGCAAAGTTCAAGGGGGCCGAATACTTTCGCAAGGCACTGTACAGGATGCAGCTGTGTTGCACTGTTGTTAGGGTGCGCTCGAACACAGAGTGAGCGAGCAGATAAAAAGCGCACCCAGGTGGCTGGCTTCGGTGCAAGCAGTGAGGTTTATTTACAGTGAAGGTAGTGACATATATACAGGAGGAGTAATGAGGTAGATGACCGGGTGTCGATCAGCAGCAGCAGAAAAACAGTCAGTGGTATGGTGGATGATGATGTACCGGGCTGCGGACGCAGAGGTCACTCCTGGGCTGGTCGAGGTGGAGGTGATGATGGCTGTAGACAGAAGAGC
>NW_018128121.1:611768-612220 GCF_001952655.1 Monopterus albus
CCCCCCCCCTCCAAGGATGGATCCCAGACAGCCAAACCACCATCCCAGGGAGGGGAGGCGGGGGCCACCGAAAGTAGGGACTCACCAAGCCCCCCCAGGTTTGTCCGGGTGTGCGCAAAAGAAGGAGGTGAGAAGAGCAGGATCAAGGATGAAGGAGCGGGGAATCCAGAACTGCTCCTCTGGACCGTAACCTTCCCAGTCCACCAGATATTGGAAACCCTGGCCCCTAGGGCAGACATCCAGGATTTGCCTGACGGCGTATGCAGGGCCACCATCCACCTCCAGGGCTGGAGGAGGCGGAGCCGGCGGCGGACAGAGGGGACTGGAGGAGACGGGCTTGATCTGTGAAACATGAAAAACAGGGTGAATACGAAGGGAATCAGGGAGGTTGAGTTTGACGGCAGTAGGGTGTATGATGTCCTGGATGGTGAAAGGTCCTAGGACACAAGGAG
>NW_018128121.1:612862-621280 GCF_001952655.1 Monopterus albus
GTAATGGAGGCTACCATACAGGAGTCGGGCAAAATGTTTTCAGGTGTGTTGTTGGTGGTCGGGGGGTTGTACTGTTGTTAGAGTGCGTCTGGCTTTTGGTTGCGGGACCCCGGCCGATAAGATAGGGTGAACCGGAATCGGTCGAAGAATAAGGCCCACCTCGCTTGTCGGGGGTTTAATCTTTTTGCCGACTGGAGGTAGGCCAAGTTTTTGTGATCGGTCCAGACCAAAAACGGTTGGTCGGCAGCTTCAAGCAGGTGCCGCCATTCTTCTAGGGCCAATTTGACGGCTAGGAGTTCCTTGTTCCCCACGTCATAATTTCGTTCCGCCTCGAGTAATGAGCACAGGGATGCAAGGCGTGGTCTTCCCCAGACCGCTGAGAGAGGACCGCTCCCACCCCAGTGTCGGACGCGTCCACCTCGACCATGAACTGCCATGAGGGGTCAGGTTGGAGGAGTACAGGGGCTGTGGTGAACCGGTCTTTGAGGGTTTGGAAGGCCTGCTCCGCTGTCCTGGACCATGCAAACTTCACCTTGGTGGACGTGAGCTGAGTGAGGGAGGCTGCAATTGTGCAGGTCCTTCACACAGGTGGGGGTAGGCCAATTGGTGACAGCAGTGATTTTGGATGGGTTGGTGCGGAGTCTTCCCTGTTCAATGATGAATTCCTCCAGGAATGCCACGGAGGGGGAGTGGAAGACGCACTTCTCAGCTTTTACATACAGGCGGTTTTCCAGGAGTCGAAGAAGGACCTGGTGAACGTGCTGGATGTGCTCTGTGAAGGAAGAAGAGTAAACGAGAATGTCATCGAGATAAACAAAAACAAACCGACCAAGAAAATCACTATAAGTATGGAGGAGACTAATGAGGTACAGCTGGTGAGTAATCAGGGAAGCGGGGCAGGTGTGTTGAATAGTGTAATCAGTGCAAGGGCTAGGCTAGTGTGAGGAAAAAGAAGAGAAGAAGGTGTAGCCGGGCAAACCTGACAATTGTGTTCCATCTGCGATATGGTTCCCTGCTCTGATTGCAGCCAGACACAGTGATCCTGCTTGGTCTGGCTGTGTCGCAGCTCTGATCCGTCCCACAAGAGGCTCTCTGGTCCGCTTTGCTAAAGATACGGATCTAGTCTATTTTTGACGGATCCCACATCTGGGACACTTCTGACAAAATTTGAACCACCACTTAAATAGTGCTTTCCATGAAAGACATCTATGTCAACATAGATACAAAATTATTAGCCTATGAGGATGATTGAATCGTTCTAGAAAGACGTTAAACATATTAACAGCAGTATACTATTGATGGAGTTTCTGGCCCGGATAAAATAGTTGAGCTCTGGCGACACCGCTACTGCGATCTATTTAATCATGTCCCTAGTGAAACTTCCTCTATAGGTAGGGTTGGCTTTGTTGATTCTATTAAAACATATGAGGTTTCTCAAGCAATAAGCAATTTGTCAGCAAATAAGTCTACTGGGATGGGCCGCATTTCTGTAGAACATCTTAAGTATGCTAGTTTGAGATTGGTACCTCTTTTAGCTATTTGCTTTACTAATTTTGTTATGCATGGGTTTATGCCTGACTTTTTAATGTCAGTGCTTTTAGTCCCGGTGGTGAAGAATAAAGCAGGAAAGGTGGGCAGCTCTGTTAATTATAGACCCATTGCACTTGCTAACATACTTTCTAAAGTTGTTGAAGAAGTTCTCTTGAGTAGGTTTCATAATCTTATTGGCTCTACTGATAATCAATTTGGGTTTAAAGCCAATCATGGCACTGATATGTGTATTTTTGCTTTAAAAGAACTAGTCAGTAAATATAAAAGTAAAAATTTGACAGTATTTATGTGTTTTTAGATGATTCTAAAGCTTTTGATCGTGTGAATCATAGGAAGTTATTCCAGAAATTGTGTGATGCTCGAGTGCCTAAATATATTGTAAGATGCTTGTCATATTGGTATGCCCACCAGGAGTGACAGATGGGGTAATTGTATATCTGCACCCTTTCAGACCTGTAATGTGGTAAGGCAAGGTAGTCTGTTGTCCCCCATTTTGTTTAATTTTTTTATGAATGGTCTCACTGAGGAGCTAAATATGTGTAGAACTGGATGTATGGTTGGTGATACAATAGTGAATCACTTAATGTATGCAGATGATCTGGTGATCTTTAGTCCCAGCTCGGCAGGTCTCCAGCAGCCCTTGAATGTGTGTTCCCTGTTTGGGGAGCTTCACGATGTTAAGTACAATTCTGATAAAAGTGTTATTATGATATGCCGCACAAAAGAAGACAGGTCCCTTGCATTCCCTTTTTTTAAGTTATCTGGTAACATTTTAACTGTGTGTAATGAAGTTAAGTACTTGGGTCATGCTATAAATGCTTGTCTAATGATGGGGATATGTATCAGCAGTGCCGCATGTTGTATGCACAAGCAAATGTGTTGGTTCGGAAATTTGGCTCGTGTTCGGAAGGAGTAAAATTGACTCTGTTTAAAGCGTATTGTACCTCTCTGTACACTGCACATCTATGGTCTAATTACAAAAAAGGCAGTCTTAGGAAACTGACAGTGGCCTATAATGACGCCTTGAGGTTATTATTGAAATGGCCTAGATGGATGAGTGCCAGTGAATTGTTTGTGGCATCTCGGATCAGTACATTATCTGCTGTTTTAAGAAATTTGATGTACAAATTTATTTGTTGTTTGAATAGTTCTGAAAACAGTATAGTTTTATTGCTGACTAATATTGCATATAGTGATATGCGATATACTTCAGTACTTTGGAAACACTGGTATACCCGCCTTTCAAAAAGGTAGTTGTTTATTGGTGGTTGTTGTTGTTTTTTATTGTTATTTATTACTGACTGTCTTATGGTTTTTATTAGCTGTTTTTTTTTAGTATTTATGCATCTGCACCTTGAGTCTCTAATAAAGTATCTATCTATTGTATTGGTCTATTAGTCTAGTTTGTTTGCACCATTAAAAACAACAAATCAGTCAGTGTTGCTCCAGTCTCCTCTCTTCAGACTAACAGGTTTTAGATTGTGTCTGTGTGTGTGTGTGTGTGTGTGTGTGTGTGTGTGTGTGTGTGTGTGTGTGTGTGTGAGTGTGTGTGTGTGTGTGTGTGGCTGGTATTGCTCATGTTGTCAGGATGTAAAACTAGGCCTACAGTCACACTGTGAGGACTCTGCATCTTTATGGGGAGAAAAGTAAGTCCCCAAAATGTCAATCTATACATTTTAGAGTGATGACTTGGTTTAAGGTGAGGTTAGGCTTAGCTTAAGGTTGGGTAAATCTGAAAGAAATGAGTGTAAGTCATCGTAATGTCCACTGAAGTTATGGAAGTGTGTGTATGACCTGCTTGTCAGGTCACATCCTGTCCATATCTTTGTTTTTGTTTTGTTGGTTGTTGCTTGATGTTTGCTTTGGCAGACAAAGTCTGTGGGGTTCAGGTGTGCAGACATCAACAGAGGGCATTCACACATTTGTGCCTAAATGTGTGTGTGCACGTGTGTTGTGTATGCATGTATGGTAAGAATATGTGTGTGTGTGTGTGTGTGTGTGTGTTCAGTGATTTTAGGCACAGTCACCATGGCTTGTTTATTTTTAGCCCTGAAGGACTTTGTGTGCATGCATACAGTATGTACATGTCTTGGGGGATTTGTACACAATGTGTGTGTGTGTGTGTGTGTTTTTTGGCAGTGGACTGGTGCACGGGGTTAGAAGGTTGTGGTGTGTGTGTATTCAGGGCTACAGGTGTGAAAGAGCAGTCAGAGCTGTGCTTCCTCTTGAAGAGAGAGTTTAATTTAGACAAGGCTCCTAACACACTCTTGTGTACTCTCTCCTTGGCCCGTCTCTCCACACCACTACCCTCCCCCTCCAGCCCTCTTTGCCACTCTATAAAACTATCATCTTCTCTTTACTTCCTTCTTAATCTCCTCATCTTTTTTCTCCCAACACTCCTTCCTTCTGATCAGATCTGATCCAACATCAGAAGACCAAAGATTTTATTAAGTTTGCCTCAGAATGTTCAGCCTATGTCTCAGACAAAAAAAAAATCACAGTATAAAGGGACCTTTACAGTAGGACTAAGATCATCTTGTTTTTGGAAGACAGGACTCCAGTCAGCTGTGCATAACACAAAGCACAAGACATGTTGGCCAACTGGTTTATTACAGTTTTGATGCACCCTACACGCCATGCACAGTAACAAAGTAGTTACTTTCTATGTCTGAGAACAGCTTTGCATTTTGTATTCATTAATAAGAAAAAAGAAAGATTACAATTAAATCCATATAATTTAAAGAGAAAACATATTTATATGCAATAATTGGTTTCATTAGATGCTACCAAGTGTTTACCAACTTTCAATTTTCCGTTAACGTTTCTGTCTCTGTTTGTTGTCTTTGATTTTCTCACGGGTACCCAGGACACAGTTGGAACAGACGATGTCACATATTCCTGTCCACCAATCAGGATTTAACAACATTAGAATCAAAATGCGATGTCAACAAGCAGCAATCTCTGAAGCTGAGAAATGCAGCAATCTCTGAAGCTGAGAAATGAAACCAATGCAGAAGTGCCAAAGCCTGCAGTTCTTAGCTCCAAAATGGAGTCAGTCCCCATAAACTCCCGTGTTAAAACGCCCAACTTTACAGCCTGGTAAAAAAAAATGGTTTTGGTCAGTGTAGCAAATTTCTCCTTCCATGGCAACTCTGTGTGTCATGGAAGGGTGTTATTCTGAGGCTAAAATTTATACATAATAAAGGGCATGGACACTGAGTGACAGGTGGGAGGGTAAGGCCATAGGTGGCTAGCTGCTAGCTGTCTAGTGACCTCCACTCTTCAGAAAACCAATGGGTGACAGCATGGAGGGTTTGTCCATCTTTTATAAATAATCAGTGGATGTCAGCCAAATCTGGCCAAACAATACCCACACAGTCCTGCGCTGAAGCAGAGTACCTTAATATTTCTCTTAAGATAACTGAATGACTTTTCTAACTTTGTATTTTATTGTTTTTTACATTATAGACACTTCCTTAAAAACTGAAGCCAGTTTTTCAGGGACTGATCCAAGAAAAAAGCAGCACATAAAGCCAATGTCCTCCCATGTTCCTGCACATCTGCACAATATGAATGACATTTCAGGAGCTTATGTTGGTGTAGAGTCACTGGTTGCACTTGCACCACCTTTTTCCTGTGATTTGTTGCTAAGTTTGGTTTAGTCATTACTGTGGGTGTTTGTACTTTGCCCTTCCCAGAAATTGCTTGTCAATCAAACTGTGTGGTCAGCACTGTGACGTCTTTCACTTTGGATTTTCTGTGGGTGGCACACTTTTCTGACAGCTAAGATGACTCGCTAACTGTCAGTTTGTCTACATTTTAATTCAAATAAACTAAAACTGCATGACACACATCACATCTGAAAGATTTTTTTCCCCAGCTTCCCCAACACTTTGGGCTTATGAGAGCTAATTTAAAAGCTTCAGAGTATAAAAAAGTCAAAAACCTTTATATCAACTGCTGTTAGAGATCACAAAAGCAGACAAACAAGTTTAAGATAATTACTTACATTCCTGAAACTTTTTTCAGCCAAAAGTAAATTGATGGACCACATGTAATCCCAGCTTTTGGTTGCCAAACTTTATATAAGTGTGTGTTTTCATAATGCGGCTATGCATACAGAGCAGCAGGTCTGGCTGTTGTCTTCAGCAGAAGTTGTTCTTGGCAGGATATTCCAAGGGAGAGCACTCTCCTGTAGTTGGAGGATAAATCCAGGTAAACCATTGGTATGCTGTGCGATAAATCTCTGTGGTGTAGCACTGCCAGAGGGCACACATGCACACAGGCAGACCTCAAGTTCACAACACTGGAGACAACCAGAGGATGATTTTCTCACTTCATACATGAGGGTTTAGTCATTCTTTATCTTCATAATAACTGTTTTTGTTTCTGAGGTGATGCATGTGTTCTGGACCACCCTTCAGCTGGTGTCAGGCTCACTCCTCACCCAGCTGATTATGCACTGAAGAGGTGCCCTGAGGTGAATCTGTGCAGTATGTGTGTATGTGTAAGTAATGCCTATCAGTTGGCTGTTCTAAATTAAAAACAAAAATACTTAGACAACAGTTTGGCTGTCTAAAAAAATTATTGTTTTTTTAAAGAAGGTCTCAGGAGATCATACTCAAGACTTCAGCAGCACCAATTCATCATAAGCTTTCATCAAACCTCTCTTGTTTCTGAATGTAACATCACAGTGAGATACATCAAATTAAAGCTGAATGATGTTGAATGGTGATGCAAACTCATATTGTTTAAGAAGTATAGGGCGACATCTTGTGGCCCGACCTGGAGGTGAATTGTAAAGCAGAGATGACAGTACTGTGCTGATCTGTACTGTGAAGTATAACAAGTATCTACAATTCCTAAAATATTATTTACAATATCTGCTGTCTGGGAAGCTTAACTAGATCTTGATGTACTTTATGAAATTTTTATTTCATTTTATTTTTGATCAGGTTCTTTCATGCAGATGAGTTTTGCCCATTTTTTAAAATATAGGCTAACTATGTATATAGCAAGCATGTTATGGTCAGTGAAGCCTGCTTCTTGATAAATGGTTAAAAATATGAGAAAATATAGTAATTTCACCTACAGTATGTTATTGAGCCTACAAACCATTAAATAGTAAGAAAAATGTAAATTTAACCATTTTCAATATATTTATTGACACTTTATGACAGTTACTGCCATTCTGTTTTCAGAAGAGGAGGAATATGGATATCGTGAAGAGGCAGGGGTGCTTTTATTATGTTTTAGTGCACTTAATAATAAAATAATATTTATACTGTTGGGTGTTTCTATTATTTTGTTCACCGCATTTATATTGGTGATGATGGGCTCAATGACAGAATTATTTCTCTGTATAATGCAACACAGTTCAACAGCAGCACAAACTGCTGCCACCAAAATGATCATATAGTTGAATCAACACCTCTGAAATCAGTTTCTACAAGAAATTAACAGTATCACCTTCATGTAGGTGGGTTTAATTAAGGATGTTTGGATTCATTTTACAGTAGCTTGGATTACATATGGATGGATTATGAGACAGTGAGCCCCTGGGCAGAGACGTAAAAGGCCCCTAAGCGACCCAGAATAACTACAAACAACAAAGCACTGGCCATGTTTTCTTTATTTGCAGTCCTTTTGTGTCTCTGTGTAAATGTTTTGCATGTCATTGTAGTATTTTTGTTACTGTCTGCAGTTGTTGCGTGTCTCTTTGTGATGCTTTTGCATTTATTTGTAGTTATTTAGTGTCCTTGTAGTATTTCCACCCAGATGAACATGGCGGCGCGGTGAAGGGACGTAGCAGCTCATCTCTCTCCCGGTTGTGTGCCTAATAATGTGTTTTCTAGTGTGTGTTCGCATTTGTCCTGTTTATGTTCTGGTACGCGTAGTTCCATGTCTATGTTGTGCGCAAGATAGAGTTGCCACTGCCTTATGGATATAGGGAATAAGTCAAAACATTTCAACTTGGACCAGGACATCACAGAGGAACTTTGTGGCCTGGCCAGCTACACCCACCCCCTGAGAGGAGGTGTCGGAAGCAGTGTGAATGAAAGCAGAAGCTGGGCAAAAGGGGAGGCATCCAGGCTAGGCTAGCAGCTAGCCCGCAGGGACCCGCGATACCATCCTTCATTATGGCCAATGTATGCTCACTGGACAACAAAATAGACCACATACAGCTCCTGAGATCTGCACGGCATGATGTGAGGAACTGCTGTGTTTTCATCTTTATGGAGACATGGCTAAATGACAACATCCCGGACTCCACTATCCAGCTAGCTGGGCTAACATGCTACCGAGCCGACCAAGTCCTTGTAGAAGGGGGCAAGACTCGTGGAGGGGGGAGTTTGTGTTTACATCAGTGATGCTTGGTGTCGGGACCCTGCTATTGCTCATAAACACTGTTCTCCATTGGAGGAGTCTCATCACGTGCCGGACTTTCTATTTATGTAGGGAGTACTCAGTAATTCTGTTGACTGTAGTGTACAGCCCTCTCATCGCTAACACCAGCAATAGGCATAGCATCAGTGAACAACAGACAGCGCACCCAGACAGATTCCTCATCACAGCTGGGGACTTCAATCACATGGATTTAAAGGTTTTATTGCCCAATCTAGACCAACATGTGGACTTTCCAATGAGAGGAGCTTTGTAATGTCCTTCATCATTGCAAATAGTGTTAACAGAGTTAAAAATTTCACACCAGTACTGCATCTGCACTGTTATGTTTATGGCCCATTATGACCCATTTTGGTAGCTTCCTAATGCAACTGTATCATGGAAAAAAAGAATATGTTGGAGCCTGTTATGCAACAGCGTTCATGAAATGGTGGTAGATTATGGTACTGTTTATTTGCTGAA
>NW_018128121.1:634174-639753 GCF_001952655.1 Monopterus albus
TGTTTGCTTTCCTGCCTTTTATTTCATTCACTATCTTTCCTGTTTTTTTATGTTGGTGCGTTTATCTTCTATCAGTTTTTGTCTCTCTTCTTTTCCTTTCAACAACTGCATCACTGTAATCTTCACATTTTAGTCTCAAAACAGTGATTTGTGACCTCACAGGAGGTTGCTATTCAGATTTGAGGAGTCACGAGATGATTAACAGACATTAAAACAAGACAATTATTTCTGCTAAACAAAACACTGTACAATGGATCTTTCTCCTACTTAAGCCCAACATTCTATACGCTGTGCAATAACTTCAATCTTGCAGGTTTACTGTATTTTATGTGTGCTACATGGGTCTGAGAGAATGTTGTTCACAGTCGGTGTCAGACTACAATTTCAGCTTTTCATTAAATGCCTGCTGATGCTCAAAGCCCTTAATGACAAGGCTCCATCGTATCTTAAAGACCTCATAGAGCCTTATCATCCCAACAAAACACTTTGTTCTCAGAGTGCAGGTTTACTTGTGGTTCCTAGAGTCCACAGAAGCAGAATGGGAGGCAGAGCCTTTAGCTATCAAGCTCCTCTCCTATGGAACCAACTCCTAGTCTCAGTTCGGGAGGCGGACACCCTCTCTACCTTTAAGATTAGACTTAAGACTTTCCTTTTTGATAAAGCTTATAGTTAGGGCTGGATCAGGTGACCCTGAGCCTTCCCTTAGTTATGCTGCTATAGGCCTAGGCTGCTGGGGGGCCCCATGATGCTCTCAGACTCTACAGTGTCACTTTTGTAATGAATGCCAGGTGAATCATAGCACAATGATGTAAACAAACTGCAGGTAGACCAAGTTCAAAAACCAAGTTCAGGTGAAAGAGCTGTTTTTGAAAACTACTTAAAAATGGCATTAATGCTATTATTTTACATCAGTTCATCCAGTAGTCTGATCAGCCACATTGCCTGACAAAAGCATGCAGACTGGAAGATGAACATGAGCTCCACATTACAACCGGCACCGTAACATTTTAGAGTGAACGCACTTCTTCGCAGTACTGGGCCATTCCCAGTTGGTTGGTGTGCAGATGTGGCCACAGTAATCAGACTGTTCAAATTAGGTCCCACATTCTGACAATGGTTTTTGTCAGAATTCTGATGCAGGCAGCTTTGGTCACGTGACCAAGTGCGATGTAGGAGCACGCTTTTGTACAGCTGCCCAAACATTTTCTCCACACTTATCAAATGGCTGTAAACCTTCATGTGGGACAGCCTACAATATAAACCTTAGGAGTGGATTCTTTCCAGAGTGGTAAAAAGTAGCAAAGCCACAGACGTCAGACCAAAAGGAGCTGTTTTCAGTCTCTGAGGGACTCCAGAGGGAAATATCTAGCTGCTAGTTGGCTACTCAGTGGTCGACTGTGTTCACCCACTAGTCTCATCGGTTTACCTATCAGTGCTGAACAAGTAGTCTAGTGGGGTTTAATAACCTTTTCACAGAGAACAGTTACAATCAAAAACAACACCCAACCACTAAAAGTCAACAGTAAATTTGCAGGCTGGACAGCTAAACAATGAGCTGACACTCACCATTAAGCTCCGTACAGCTGATCATTCTCTGTAACATCACATGAACAGTACTTGTCACCCTGACACATTTTTTAGCAGTGTCATTTGATACATAAGAGCCACTTTACAGATTGTTATTAAGTGAGAGTAGTGAGCCAACATGGTAGTAGCTGGGACACACGTGCCCACACATCTGTTGCTCTGTCATCCCGCTTTATCTCAAGAGGAACTTGATGGGAACTTGATTTTCTCTGGCACCTCAGAGGCCCTTGTTCCTTAACAACCATCTACTTGAAGAGTTACATCTGCCAATTGGTCTTTCTCCGACTTTTTCCTGGCCAGCAGTAGCACATGTGGTCATTTTCTTTAGTATTCTTTTCTTTACTCAGGAAAGAAAGAGAAAACTGAAGTGATTTACAGTTACAGTAACTTTATGCTACATAGCTCCAGGGGATGACTCCTAATTCATTTGTTACCTCTTAATGATTTGCTTTGCTGTATTCACAAGTACTGTAATCTACAGTTCACATAGTATTTGATGTGGGGAAAAAATAGGAAAATTATTTGCAGTGCTGACAATGTCTTTTCAGCCACTAGAGGGTCTAGTGAAACTCAAAAAACAAAAACAAAAGCACTTGGACAGCACATGTACTGTACCTCTGCCAAGGCACAACATTCGCTAACATACAGTAAATAAAATCACCTGTGAAAAATGAGATGCAGAACAACACAAAATGTGTCCAAAAATCCGTAAATCAGGATCAGATCTGGATCATCTTTTAGGGTATGATAGGCAGTTAGACTGTGCATCTTACTGGAGCATTTCTGGGTTTTATCTTCATTACAGGCCAAATTATGGCAGAAAATATGTGACCTTGACCTTTTCAGCCAAAATCTAATCACTTCTAGGCTCGGTTCCAACCAATGTCTGTACCAGGTATGCTGATGATCCGTCCACTTGTCCGTAATCCTGCTAACCAAGGAATCAAAGGGGAAAAAGGTAAAAAAAGAAAAAAGCTTCTTTTATACAGAAGTCACAGCAAACTGCCAGTGTTTTGATCCTTCTTCAAGGTGCCTTTTTGATTCATGACCTCTTTACACCGAACCTGTGAAAGCCAGAAAACTGCTGCTCCTGTTCATTTTACACAGTTACTGGAATCCTGACACTAGAGGCGTTGTCCTTATCATGATGTCCGATGGTCAGTGTACTTCAATGAATTTTCATTTTGCTCTTTGCCACCCATCACTTCCTATTTCCTAGTGACCATCTAAACTAAAAATGCCTGGTTGTGGCAAACTTTAGAAAATGCAGGCTGAGAAGCTACTTCAGCTGACTAATGAGTAACCAGAGCAGGAATAACAACAAAAGGGCTGTAGGTTGCGGAGTGTCATGCGGGGGGTTTATAGCAGACAAACACTGTGTCCTGTCCATTTTCATTTGATGTTTCAGACCGTGTGTAATGCACCTTTAAAATCACAGGGGGCTACTGTGGTTCAGTTGGTAGAGCAGTCGTCTCCCAACCGCAAGGTCGGAAGTTCGAATCTTGGTGCCTTATGTCGAAGTGTCTTTGGGCCAGACACTGAACCCCCCAAGCCACAGATGGCTGCCTCAGTTCTGTACCGAAAACAAATTCCTTGTGTGTAACATACTTGGCCAAATAAAGGTGATTACAGTTCTCCAAGGACTGCTCTTGTTGTCTTCCTCTTGATATTAGTGCTCGAAGGTGTCTTATTACAATGACAGTCAAATATATTCAGCCGCTCTTCACCAGCTTGTTCCTCCAAAATTATGAGCCTAATCATCTCTGTGCTGATTTATATGACTGTTCAGCAATGTAATATACAGTATTTATGAAAAACCCACTCTGGCAACATTTAGTCATTCAGAAATGGACTACCAATAAAACACTGCTGAATTTGCCAGAGAATGACAGGAATATGGGAGGAGGTAGATGTGAAAGGTAATGAGAGATGGAGATTACAGACTTAGCAAGAAAAAAATTAAACCCACAATCAAAGTAAAAACTGCGAATTTTATTTTAAAAAGGAGGCAAAACATAGGTGCTACAACTGATTGCACGACATTCTACAAAACGCATTTACATAAGCCTCAATCCACCTTATTGCTGTGAAACAACAACACCAATCACTGCCAAATGAGGCTTTGCTGTTCAGTTTCGTCAGTGTTAGTGACCACAGCAGGTTTATCATCTGACAATTCCAATGAGATGAAGGCTTTTGCCAAAAAACACAAGTTATCTTATCTACATATATGATATGATCTGTACTTGTTGAGCACGAGTGAGCTTTTGGTTCCAAATTAGGAATAGCTCAAAACCATATGAAAGATCAGTGTTTGTGCATATAATTTTCACAAATATCAGATCAGTTGAAGCCTGATGCAACAAACTGACAGATCAAATGACAATTGCTTTGTCTCCTTTGTGACTTTTTTTTAAAGACAGGTCTATAATTTTAAGTACTCACAGCTTGTTGTTGAAGTAAACATTCAGACACAAAGCAGCATTAAAAATGTTAATAAGAAGATCGTAAAAGTTTGTTCACTGAGCTTGTTTAACTTATTCTTACCAGCACTTGAAAGCATGCTGGGAAATATTGTTTTATATCAGATGCTATATCATTTCCAAGTACTGTACATCTGGTCATCTACTGATTAAAAAAATATGTGCATTAAGCTACAATATATGTGGCTGATTCACAGTTTTTGTGAACTTTAACCAACAAAGTCAATCAAGACAAAAAGAACAAGATTAGATGCAGCCTGTCAGCCAAACATCATTTCTTATTTTCACCTGTCAGTGTCAGGGATAGATGCTATGTTTTTAAGCACTGGCTCCACGGGCCACCAAGCCCATAAAATTGGTACCCGACATACTGCGTTTTCTATTTTTGGTGGCCCAAATGTAAATGCACGCAAAAACAAGCCTTCCTTAACTGTGACACTTCAATATTGTAAATGAAAAGACATTAACAGAATAAAAATGTGACTTTGTTTAAACTGAAAACTCAGGTTCATTTGTAAACATACAGTACATACTATATATTCTGTCTCTTAGTTCATATTCATCCTGCCTGAATCAGCATGTTTATGGAACGTTAATGTTGTGTTGACGAAGTGCAGGGGGTCTAAGATAGGGAGTCTCATTCTCAGTAGAGATCTGATAAAGCTCATTGGCCACAGCAGACCACCTGCTGGGGATACATGGTGGCCACACAGCATTTTTTGTGGCCATGGTTAATGTTGGCCCCAGTTGTTTAAAATTAGGTAGCTCATGAGCAATCTAATGAATTGTTGTGATTTACATTATGAATGCATTGTGGGCGGGGGCCATTCAAAACCACGAAGTGTGACAATGGGCAAAGAGCGTAGCCCCACAGTTCATTTCTTATGGCCTTATAAACACGCTTGGCTTAATGAGCAGCTGCTCAATGTTTGTTGCTTGTTTTTACAAAGTGTTCATGTCCATTTGGGTGTTTTCCCATAAAAAGATATTTTCCTAAGAAGAAAAACACAGTAGTTAACGTGATTGTTGGGTAGAGACATTTTCTAAAGATACTAGAGTAAAATATTTCCAACATAATGACAAAATGTTGGAAACTATGCCATTGTTCCTGCTGGACCAAAGCCAAGATTCTGAGGCTTCCCTCCATTCTCACTGGCTGACAAGCTTATTACACCTTACCAGTACCCATAATGCTTCTGACTCATTCAGGCAACATTGTTTTAATGAACAAAAATCACACCAATGAAAGAAATAAAAAATGACTGTGATAAAATTGGTAACAAAAATACAGCTGCAAACAGGAGCAATTACAGCAGGAAAGAATAGCAAGCTAGCATCGCTAATTATGAACCTCCACACTGTCCAGCTTTCAACAGGCTTAAAAAAGTAGAATCAGAGAGAAAAATATGACCTCTTCTCCACCTTCAGGCCAAAACCATCATGGCAGCTGGATCCAATGAGCCATAGCCTGGCAAAATTTTACACAAATTTAGACCTGGGTCTGTGTGT
>NW_018128121.1:643570-651363 GCF_001952655.1 Monopterus albus
CTCTTAGTTCATATTCATCCTGCCTGAATCAGCATGTTTATGGAACGTTAATGTTGTGTTGACGAAGTGCAGGGGGTCTAAGATAGGGAGTCTCATTCTCAGTAGAGATCTGATAAAGCTCGTTGGCCACAGCAGACCACCTGCTGGGGATACCTGGTGGCCACACAGCCTTTTTTGTGGCCATGGTTAATGTTGGCCCCAGTTGTTTAAAATTAGGTAGCTCATGAGCAATCTAATGAATTGTTGTGATTTACATTATGAATGCATTGTGGGCGGGGGCCATTCAAAACCACGAAGTGTGACAATGAGCAAAGAGCATAGCCCCACAGTTCATTTCTTATGGCCTTATAAACACGCTTGGCTTAATGAGCAGCTGCTCAATGTTTGTTGCTTGTTTTTACAAAGTGTTCATGTCCATTTGGGTGTTTTCCCATAAAAAGATATTTTCCTAAGAAGAAAAACACAGTAGTTAACGTGATTGTTGGGTAGAGACATTTTCTAAAGATACTAGAGTAAAATATTTCCAACATAATGACAAAATGTTGGAAACTATGCCATTGTTCCTGCTGGAACAAAGCCAAGACTCTGAGGCTTCCCTCCATTCTCACTGGCTGACAAGCTTATTACACCTTACCAGTACCCATAATGCTTCTGACTCATTCAGGCAACATTGTTTTAATGAACAAAAATCACACCAATGAAAGAAATAAAAAATGACTGTGATAAAATTGGTAACAAAAATACAGCTGCAAACAGGAGCAATTACAGCAGGAAAGAATAGCAAGCTAGCATCGCTAATTATGAACCTCCACACTGTCCAGCTTTCAACAGGCTTAAAAAAGCAGAATCAGAGAGAAAAATATGACCATCATGGCAGCTGGATCCAATGAGCCATAGCCTGGCAAACTTTTACACAAATCGAGACCTGGGTCTGTGTGTACACCCCCCGACCTGGCTGCTCCATGGCCAATTTCCTTGTAATGTTCCTTCTTCCAACCACTGCTTATTAGGCCAGCTGTCAACTATTGTAACTGCACTCAGTGAGAATAAAAACAAGAATGCACCTTACAAAACTACTGCACTGACAGAGCACAGGGAGGTGCAAAACAAGAAGCTGATGTGAATGTGGCTGATAGAAATTCTCCAGAAAAGGTGTTTTGTTTGATTGTTTGCAGTCCCCAGCAAGGTTAAATTAGAGAGCAGGGGCATGGAGCAAGCAGTGGAATTCAGATCTGCTCTCACTCAAACTGTGTGTATATACAATATGAACACACTGAAGTACTGTAAAAAGAAAACATATAGCAACCCCTTGACTCTGCCCTTACTGTTATACTGTATGTGTGCGTACATGATTGATCACAGTCAAAGAGGTAAAAAGGGTCAACCTCCTCCATCTGGAGCGTGACATCTGTGTGCATACCTGTCACCCTCTTCTTCTTTTAGCTTTCTCCTGCCATTCATCATAGTCACCGTGTTTCCCACTCACTCTCAGCACTGAGCCAACTCTTTCTTATGGCCCTGTTCTCCACCTGCCTGCCAGCCGACTGCATCCTGGGACTACAGCGACTGCACTGACGCTCCTTCTAGGAGGCTTGATATTTGCTAACTATACCACAGTGGTGTCATTATATTCCAACAGGACAACCATTCAGGAACTCGAGTAAGACAAATTAAATACAACATACAGTATGTTTTTACAGTTTTCCAATTGGCTCAAAACAGCATTGAGTCTAAACTAGTGAGTGGTCAGTAAACAAGATGCTCTGCCAAGAAAAGTCAGACACAGCTGAATACTCTGTGGTCCTCAGCCACCAACAGATGGTCAAATTACTGTTCTTGCTCATTTTCCTCATTGTGTGATTTTTAGAGTGTGAAACAGCTTTTCCTTTGGAAGTGGATGAGAAGTTGTTTAAAGCCATTCAAAGCTTTAGCTTTTTAAACCCAAGCAGACACTAGATTTTACATTCAAAATCAGCTGAAGATGAGAAGTAGGAGGGCCTATTTTAGCTGAGATGAGTTTGTCCCACCTCCTGTATAAACAGAAAGAGGTGGAATGAGGTTAGAGATCCAGATTAGAGAAAGAGACAGAGCAGTGTCAACAAGAACAAAGTGAAACAGAACATTAAAACATTTCTGACTGATTCACTGTGGTTACGTTCTAAAGCACGAATAAACACAGCCACCTCTGCACAACCCTGTGCGAAGGGTTTTGTGGCAATGCAGCCAAAACGCACGCTTCTGGTTGTTCTGCTGTGCAACTTGTGTGTATGTAGCTCTGCACTCAAATGAACAAAGCAGACCTGAAAATGGATGAACATAGTACTGAGATTCCAATTTACAAATATACCATTAACTACAGTAAGAGCAGCCAAAGATAGGCTACGGTTCTAAAGTCTTGTGCGTAGTTTCTCATCAGCTGGAGTTAATTACCCATGTTTCATGTCTTTAACTGATAATACAGTATATGCTACATAAGCTTCTTTTTGGTAGAACTGATAGTTTTTTTTAGTTATTACCCAATTAGAAATTTGATGTGCATGAAAACACAATATATGCAAAATAAATATAATCAGTTAATTGTGCCACGAGCTACTACTGTGTATATTTTGACATGTTTCAGATTCAGTGACACTTTGGTATTGGTATCTGACATTTTGTGACACTGCTGGACAACGTGCTGCACCAGCTAGTTCTGACCCAGCATAACCTGGGGAAGTTAAATGATTTGGTGGTAGACAGAAAGTTAATTTGCATCAACTTTAATAACTGATTAAACGCCGAACTAAGTTTTAGATTTTCAAATTTGAGAATAAGGTCACTTTTCTGGCCCACAGTAAATTACCCATACTCAGGATTTTAACCAATAAGATGTGACCAGGGGCTGATGTAGGGTGACTTGTGACAAGTGTTTTTCTTTTTTTCTTTATTTTTGTGCAGTTAATTATTCAAACTTGTTGCTAGTGAGGCTTGTGGATTGCAACAATCTACTGTCTGTTCACCGATAATGACGACGGCCAAAACAGACCCAAGTTGTTATAAGTGTACATTCTCACAGAGACTGATCCAACACTGCGACAAGAAGAATCTAGTTTGTCTCTAGTAGGAGGAATTCCTAGAACTCGAAAGAGATAACGAGGTTGTCGAAGGTGCACAGGTGAAATGATGCAACAGCTTTACAGATGGTTCAGAAGCAGAAGCAAAAATAACAGGATAGAGTGTGCCAGCAGAAGTGGGTGGATTTGGTTAAGTTGCAACGGCAGTGAGACACTGGGAGAGAGGGAGAAATAAAATACAAAGAAAAAAGGTTTCAAAGGACACAAAAAACATGGTTCCAATCAAAAGAAGCCAAATAAAATTAAAACCACAGGCAATTAGACTTAAATATTTGCACATTCTCATTCTCTGTCTGTCTCAAGAGGCAGTGCATCTCTTTTGCTTCACGGCTCCTTTGTCTCTTCTTGTTGCTCATCCTTCTCTTCTGTCTATCTTTCTCTGTTTGGCTCTGCTTTAATTATCAGCTGGCTGCCACTGACAGCGAATAACCCCTCCTGACAACCAGGTGTGGAATAACAGAACTGCACGCACATTCTTGTGCCTAAACACACACAGACTCACACTGTAACAGTATGCGTGCAATCACGTGCCTTCATAAACAAACAATGGGAGACACCAGCAGATATGAACAATAAGATGCTTGTTGTCTCACACACACAGGGCGGTCTCTCAAAAAGAAGTGATGGGAACAGCAAACGATGGCAATATTGCAGACTGGTTAGAAATGAGAGTAGGGGCGAGTGAGGATTAATTACAGGTATAGAAGAAATAGAGAGAGTGAGAAGAAAGAGCGGAGAGGAAGAAAATATGAGGAGGTGCAGAGAGAAAAGGTAGGGAGTGTGAATAAATAAAGCTGGGTAAAAGAGGGGTTGGAAAAGAGGGGGTGCTTTCACAATTAAGAAATGAGGTTATGACTTGCAGTCAGTAAAGTAGCATGATGTTATTATAGTGCCACAAAACCAGTGAGGGAGGAGACTGTGGTGGGCAGTCAGGGGCAGGAAGCCACCGACTTTGACACGGGGAACTGCTACTTAATTAAACCCCGTCTCCTACAGACACTCAACAGTGATTTGTGACCTTTCTCTTACCTTTAGAAAGTAAACTTAACCAAACATAAATCAAAGGTGTGAGATCAGAAAACAGTCCAGTATTATTATCTTTGTGTGTGTCATTTCAAGCAGATACTGTATTACTGTATAGACTAATAAAAGACACAGACCTGCCAATAGGAGTGCCAGTTGGTATCAATCGTTTTGGAAAGCAATGTTGGTTTGGTTGAAGGATTTGACATGATGACACCTGTAGGTCTCCAGTAATGTCACTGAGCTCTATTTGCATTCAGAGAATACTGTTCCAATGCTACTGCATTCAGCTTTGTGTTATACTTGTAGCAATCATGTGTGGAAATCTGATGTATAAAGTCAAAGGATACTAAAATCAACAAAATCAAAAAAGTTCAATCAACATGGCGCCTCAACATTTAAAACTATCCCTGACTCTCAAAAGCTTTAATCGGCCCCAGTGCCACACAGTAACATTCTGAGCCCACGTTACCAAACAACTGTCACAAAGGCCAAAAATACAAAAATCACTGCTCTTAATTTTGATAAAACAATCTATTAAAATACAACCGTCCCTGGTAGGCTAGTGGTTAAGGCGCAGCGCTCTCACTGCTGCGACCAGGGTTCGAATCAGGGTTGCGTCAGGAAGGGCATTCGGTGTAAAATATATGCCAAATGTCAACATGCAAGTCGTCAGTGTGACAATTCGCTGTGGCGACCCCTGAACAGGAAAAGCCGAAAGTGACTTTCTTTAATCTATTAAAATACAAACTAGGGCAAAGCTTTATAGTGTAAATGTCACAACATTTACAAAACTGAGCTGAATTGGGACCTTAAAACTGAACTGGAAAATGTGCATAGTAAGTCCAGACTAATTTATTACTCTTCATAGAATTAGTATAATTATGTATAGTTACTATGATTATTAAAGTGTTGCCTATGTTGTTGCATTTCCGTTCCACCCTGTTCATATTGCATTGTGCTCTCATTGTATTGCATCAGATGGAAGTGCCAAACTTCAAAGTTAATCTGTGGCAGGTTCTTTGCCAGGCACCGCATTGAAATAATGAGGAGGGAAGTTAATATTGGTTACTCTCTGGAGAAAGGACTGGGAGTCCATGATGTTTCAGTCAAGCATAGGGACCAACATCATTTAACTATGATCTTCCACACTAACACCTGTGGGTGTAACGTAGGTTGTCTCAACTGGAGTTTTCTTTACATTCATTCATTCATTCATTTTCTACCGCTTAGTCCCTGAACGGGGTCACGAGGGCGGAGCCAATCCCGGCCGGCAATCGGGCGAAGGCGGGGTACACCCTGGACAGGTCGCCAATCCATCGCAGGTTTTCTTTACAGTTTGGTGCAAATACAGTATCTAAGCTTTATGCTGACTGGAGAAGAACGAATAGGTACTGTACATTCCCATTCTGTTCCACTTTCACAATAAGAACACTCTGCAGAGATTGAAGAAGAACGAGCAGGTACATTCCCATTCTGTTCCACTTTCACAATAAGAGCACTCTGCAGAGAGGACGAACAAAACCACTGGAGCGTGGAGTTCAAGTAACATCTTGCCAAATTTAACGTCAAAATGGCAGATGGAAAAATGTACAAGGAAGGAAAGAAAGAAGAAGAAATGTAGATGTTATTAAGAAGTGACACACTGCATCTGTGCTCAGTGCGTAACATCCCATAGCTCACCAGTGCATTGCCTCTCTGGTACGCTCTACCAATTAGCCTACAGAGGCACACAAACATAGATCTAACCAATCCAGTTGATTGATTGCTAGCGAAAACCAGTTAATTACTGTGTGTGAGCGCATGTGTGTCTGTGTGTGAATACTTCTATGTTCTAGGACCATAAATGTCAGACTTTCTCTTTTTGTAATCATTTTTGCAAAACAGCCTTTTTATGTTACCACATCAGTGTGTGTGTGGGTGTGTGTGTGTGAGACTCACCCCACAGACAAGCACAATTCAGCCTTGCATTACCATCCTAAGTCTCAAAAAGCACAATTACCAACTAGCATAGCAATACTGTTCAGAGGACACTTACTCTTCTTAGGGTGTGTGTGTGTGTGTGTGAGACCCACCCCACAGACGAGCACAGTTCAGCCTTGCATTACCATCCTAAGTCTCAAAAAGCACAATTACCAACTAGCATAGCAATACTGTTCAGAGGACACTTACTCTTCTTAGGGTTATACAAGTTTGCTGGCAGCACTTCAATGAATAATGTTTTATTTCAGTATGATCATCTAGCACAGACTCACACATGTAGATACACATTTGGTAAACAACTTATTGTATCACTCTAGGGTAATGTTTGGACACCATGCATTTTGTAGAAGTGTGGAACCAAGGCTGTTTTGAAGATGTTCTTCTTCAACTTGAATCCAGATGTGACTGCCATTCTCAGGGATCCTCCCTTTAGTCTTATATCATCAACTAACCAAACCCAAACCAGTTCTGGATTTTTTTAAGAAGAGCAAATCAAGGCAAACCAGAATTTATGTTCTAGCATATCCTAAATACTTTTTTTCTTGCTGTTACAAGTGTGAAGTGCAGTTTATAGTATTCAAAATCCTCTGGTTTGACTAGAGCTCTTAACATAAAAAAAAAGAAGAAAATACCCTAAGACTCTAATCAAGTGGCAATAAAAGTTAAACTACAAAGTCCATTCATTAGCTTTTTTATTCAGCAGATGCACTTAGGTCATGTGATGGAAACATGATGCAGCAGATGCCATCAGGTGCATTAAGGTGGTGAGATGTACAGTACTTGAATGCTCTAGAAAAGCCAGCACTATAAGTTAGACTTTACAAGATTAAGGATCAACTGTCCAATTTTCAATCAGATGTAGTTCTTTATGAAAAAGAAAAGCAGGACATCCGCATTAAGGTGGTGAGATGTACTTGAATGCTCTAGAAAAGCCAGCACTATAAGTTAGACTTTACAAGATTAAGGATCAACTGTCCAATTTTCAATCAGATGTAGTTCTTTATGAAAAAGAAAAGCAGGACATCATGAGTTTAACATAATGTGAACATACGGTAGGAACAGAAACTGGGCAGCACAGCGGTTAGTGCCGTCGCCTCACAGTAAGAAGGTTAGGGTTTCTGTCATGAGTCTGCATGTTCTCCCTGTGCCTGGGTGGGTTCTCTCCGGGTGCTCCGGCTTCCACAGTCCAAAGACATGAAGCAGCTTCTTATGTTTAGGGTAGGATGTTCTCGTTACTTGCATAATCGCCTTCAATGTATTATAGCTACATTACCTGTGATTATAAAAACGGTTGGGGTAACTACCTTTGCTGAAGGAGTTGGGTTTTGTCACTAAACTTCTACACACACACACACACACACACACACAAGAAACAAATACTGTATGCCACCTTATTTTGCCCTGTAATTATATCCACCACTTTATGCCAATTAGTGTACTTCTAAAAATGTTCTAATGTGTAATAAGAGTCATCATTTAATGAAAGCTTTGTCCCTGCTTGGCTATTTCAGTAATGGAGGAAGTGCTGGCTTCGCTGTTGTCTTAGTGTAGAAAAGAAGCGGTTAAACTTTAAAGACCAGAGTGGGACATTTTTACACCAAATGCCAGAGTGTAATTTGATCTATGGCTGGACAGTTATCTCAAGACAAATCAACGTGCTATACAAGAAACATT
>NW_018128122.1:0-6311 GCF_001952655.1 Monopterus albus
GGAGAAGGGAGATAGAAAGTTCAGGAATTATTTATGAAAATGTGTCATTCTAGAATGCAGAGCTGAAAAAGATGTGTTCATTACCTGTACTCTCAGATAATGAACACATGCAAACAGGCACATGCTGGCACATCTTCACTTACTCATTAAAAAGCTCTGCTGGATTACAAAGTTTGAACCTTCATTTTATTCAAGCCTCCAGTCTCCTCATCTGAGGAGTCTTTATAAGCATTTCCAGCTTGAGTGGTGTGTCCATGCTGCTTGCTCCATTTAGGGACTTTCTGATAGGAGCATGGTGGGCGCTGCACTATAGTATTGAATCCCTTACTGTATCTGTGCTGCGCTGAAGCATCCAGCATCATGGAGTCAGTCTGAGATCACATGAGGACAGAGGAGACAATGAGACACCTTGAATCTACAGAAGAACTGTGGCAGGTGGAGACACTGTGCAGATGGACCAAGGAGACCTGGACCTGGTCTAAAGGAGGGGCCAAGTCAGCCATGACAGATGAGTGTGTACCTTTGCTACCCTCAAACAGAAACATTAGTCCTACTTTTGGTCCAGTAACATACCTTCTCATTCAAATGGAGAACTCTGTTCAAACGCTGTTCATTCATTCATGAGGAACAAATGTATCTTTTGTCTTTATATTTGATTTGATTGATTTGATTTATTCTTTCAAGCATGTAAAGACAGTTGATATATCAACACACATAATTTTACACATATCCAACAAATGCTAATCCAATATCAATTTGCTTATACCTAGAACATGCTTGAATGGAGTAGGAAGAAGTCAGACTTATCCAGTCCTACCCCATGACATCATCTTACCATCATTGGTTTGCAAGCAGTATCTCTACATAAATACAGTGATCCCTCACCTATCGCGGGGGTTAGGTTCCAGACACCCCCGCGATAGGCGAAAATCCGCGAAGTAGGGCATGAAAATCTACGGTGTTTTCTCTTCTACACCACACACACTAAGTTGAGACTTAGCACGAAAGAGTTTTAACTGGTAGAAAAACAAAAGGCTATAAACATCTTTATAACTTGTTCACTTTTTCCACTAACTTTGATTAAGAATGCTTTAACTCTGAAGTCTTCAACAAACTTTCACAGCTGACATACTGGGTGCGCTCCAAAAGTCCACCAGCTGGTGCCAGATGGGCGTAGTTTCCTTACTATTTAAATTCAGCACATAAGACCAACCTGCAGCTGCGGCAAACTGCAGCAAATCAACATGTTGAGTTTGATAGAAAGGTGAACAGCAGCCTTTTTGTTCAGAACATGCGAACACCATCTCCTCCCAGTTGGGGAGAGTGGAGTCACATGATTCAAGATTCAAGATTTTTATTTGCCATTTATGCATAAACAGACAGTCTAGGCATATAGGAATTGTTGTGTAGCTCTACTTTGGAGTCAGGTAAGGAGTCAAAAGCCAGAAAGAACACTTAGTCTTAAAATAAAAAAGTAACATAAAGGCGACATTAAAACTCCAATGCACAAAAATAGGGTAATAGTATCACCCTATTTTTGTGTACATGAGCCATTTAGGAATGTGTATTTATTTGGAAAATGAAAATAATGAATGAATGTCACTTTCAGCTTTTCCCGTTCGGGGTCACCACAGCCAGTCGTCACACTAACGACTCGCATGTTGACATTTGGCACATGTTTTACACTGGATGCCCTTCCTGATACAACCCTGACTGGAACCCGGGTCACAGCAGCGAGAGTGCTGAATCTTAGCCACAGGAAAATAAACTGACAAAAATAAATAAATCATCACAGAAAAGCACCAGAACAACCACACTAAAATTTAGCAAAAATGCTAAACTGTAATGTGTTGCTCATATGGAGACACAAGTTTTGATCTTTATCAGTGTTAACTTCTAATGTGTGAAATTGATCAAGTTAGCTTGTTAACACTATACTGTGAAACATTATATAGCAATTTGGTAAAAATTTAAAGATATTTTCTTAATAAATTAATTTAATGTAAATATGTAGGTTTTGTTCATTTCAAGTGAATTCAACGCCTGGTCAGGGCATAAAACAGCACAGACTCTTTTAGAACTTATAAATATGAGTTGTTCTGACTTGAAATGAAGGGTTGAATGAATAAACTGCTGTCAACTCAATTCATTAAATGAAGTTGAGAGTTAAAACACTTTAGTTACTGGTCTGTTTTACATTTTTAAGAACCTGTTCATGAGGGAAACCTCTGTACCTTTAATACATTTTAGAGATGTATTAATTAAGATTTTAGACTTTGTCTGATAAATCAAGTGAAAATAGGACAGGACATAGGCTCGTAGCTGAAGTACTGCCCCTCCATGACAGTCTGTTACCTGTAGCTATTTTGCTGTTATTCAGGCAAGTGTTGTCAAAATATGGTCTGTACATTAACCCCTGCCTGCCACTGAGTGAAGGTTATAAGAAGTGATTTTTGAACAGTGATCACACAAAACACTAATGTTACAAATTAAAATTAAAATCATATTAATTTAATACAAAAGTACATTCTGGGACTTTTTGAACATTTGTTTTGTATCAGGAAGGATACAACTGTGCCAGCACTAGAACAGTGCAACATTAAACATGATCATTATCCAGTGCTATAACAACTTATTAAAACTGTTGTGCCATATAAAGGGCAGTCAGTGTTTTGTGGCACTGGAAAGGTTGAAGGGGCAGGTTTGGAGACTGGGGTCCATGCAAGAAAGGTCCAGTCATATAATAATATTTAGCTGATATGGGGACAATAGTAAACCCTGGGAAATCCAACCACACACAAACAAACAAAGCTTCACAGCCATCAGCTGTCTACTCAGTTTTATATGAGACTCACCTAACTAGCACCGGTCACCTGGTCAGGGCATAAAACAGCACAAAAATAATAAACCAAGCAGTCATTTAGGATTTGGGCACCAAATTTAGCATAATGTCAGTTATTGCAAAACAAATTTCCACACCCTAACACAGCACACCACCCATCACAGCAGGAAACAGAAAGTGAGAAGGAAACACACTGGTTGAAGAGGTAAACTTAAAACAAAAAGATTAACATCACATTTCTGCTTTGTATTTGGAAAACATGTGGTCACAGCTTTGGCATGGGGCCTAGACATGTTTATGCAATGTTGGAAATTTGTTCCTCAACCAGTTATTTTAATCTAAATGGCCTACAAGGGTTAAGATGTAACATATATGCTATAAGTAATCATCATTATCATCATCAAACGTTATTTTAGACACAGTGACTGGAGGTCCATGGTATTGAAAATATACTTATTACTTATAGTTAGTTATATTATATTTGTCATGATGGATGCTCTCTGGTATCTTTGTTCATGGATCCTCCAGGGAGCCTTTTCACTCCTCAGAGCAGGAATAAGAGCTTTGGAATGTCCTTCAAAAGGGTGAATCAGAACAACTTTCAGGTTGAGCAGGGAATGAAAAGTGAGGAACAATGAAATAAGGAAATTGGGACTGACTCAAAACATAGAGATATACTGTATGAAGAAGAGTTTAATTATTTGACTTCACTTCTCTAATCCATCTCCAAGCTCCTTTTTTGTTTTCCATCATACCAGCTCCTCGAAGTTTCTTTTAGAGTTTTATGTCAGAAAAAATAAATTAATTTGTAATGGAAAATAAGGAACGTGTTACCTGTGCACTTTTAGATTGTTGGTGTCCATCAAGTGCTTCTTGGGTTGTGCTCTTTGTTTAATGTTATTTCTTTGTGGTTTCAGTTACTGGGGCCCTGGAGAGCCCAATAATGCCAACGCAAATGAAGACTGTGCAGAAATAAGGTTACATAAAAATGAAAACAACTGGAATGATGCACCATGTAATAATCAAAACCTCTGGATCTGTGAAAAGAGTGGGTCTATGGGTCTGAATGCACAAATTCACATTTTGCATGAAATGTATTGTCTCACAGTCCTATGCCTTTATGTGACTAAGTTTGATGTTTTATTTCAGAGAGGGGATCTTGATGTAATGACTTATTTACTGTATAAACATATCTTATGCTTATACTATGAATAATGAAATTATTCCAGTTTATCAATATGTACAATAGTCCTAAAAAGTAAACGCACTGCACAGAATAACCTAAGCTGTACCACTGTCTGTATCAGGATATTGAGCTAAATATTGTGAAAGACCACTTAAACCAGAGTGAGTTTGAGTTGCTTCTAATGTGAAGTCTGAATATATTGTATCTGGAAAGTTATCTGTTGATATATTTGTACCAGGTTTTGCACGGATAATTTTGCGTGTATATTCAGTCGTGTCTATTTTGTGCTGTTAGGAATAAGTCCACTACTGTTGTCTTATTTTTGTTCGACATATAAAAAAGTGGCTGAGTATTGTTATTTAAACCCTTCTGTTAAGTAAAAACCAACTTCAACCAAAACTAATGCTGTCCTGTTATTTGATAACAAGGGCAGTCGGGAAATAGGACCCACATTTGTTTTGGAGCTGTAGGTGTTGGTCCGAAAACCATACACCTGGCCATACATTACCACACCCCAGCCCCAACATTTATAATTATATTATATTTGTCATGATGGATGTTCTCTGGTATATTTTCTCATGGATCCTCCAGGAAGCCTTTTCACTCCTCAGAGCAGGAATAAGAGCTTTGGGATGTCCTTCAAAAGGGCGAATTGGAACAACTTTCAGGTTGAGCAGGGAATGAAAAGTGAGGAACAATGAAATAAGGGAACTGGGATTGACTCAAAACATAGTTTATGAAGAAGAGTCTGATCCTGAATGGGAAGGAGAGGAACCGGCTGGTGCAGACTTGTGATTGTTTTAGAAAAGTAGGATCGTGTTTAAAGTTCCTAACAAAGTATTTGGAGGCAGGTAGCTTAGCTTTAGCACAACTATCTTCATTTAGGTCCCAGTGCTTCCAGTGAAGCATTGCAGCAGGGGTGGATTTATCATTATATATCTGATTTCATGGTTGGGTGGAATGTCAGTAATTTTGAAACAGCAGAAATAAAGTTTCATTATCTGACAGCACATACCCAAAGTTTCTTTCAAATTTTTATGCCAGATTAATAAATGAATCTGTAATGGAAAATAAGGAACCTGTTACATTTGCACTTTTAGCTTGTTTCTGTCCATCAAATGCTTCTTGCGTTATGTTCTTCGTGCAATTTTTTTATTTTGTGGGTTCAGTTACTGGGGCCCTGGGGAGCCCAACAACTATAACCACACAAATGAAGAATGTGTAGAAATAAGGTTCCATGACAATGAAGACAACTGGAATGACTTATCATGTACTGATCAAAATTAATGGATCTATGAAATGACAGTGGGTCTATGGGTCTGAATGTACAAATTCACATTTTGCATGAAATGTATTGTTTCACAGTCCTATGGCTTTATGTGATTAGGTTTGATGTTTTATTTCAGAGAGGGGATCTTGATGTAATGACTTATTTACTGTATATACATATCTTATGTTTATACTACGAATAATTAAAATTTTTCCAGTTTATCAATATGTACAATAGTCCTAAAAAGTGAAAGCACTGCACAGAATAACCTACACTGTACCACTGTCTGTATCAGGATATTGAGCTAAATATTGTGAAAGACCACTTAAACCAGAGTAGAGGTGGTAGTTCCCTTTTGACAGAGGCCTTATTATCTATATTCTAACTGCAACCCAGAAGATTTTTTCCTGTACTAACCTTTGTTACAATTAATAGCTTAAGTTCTACTACTTGTGCTGAAATAATAAAATTACTATTTTATCATTGATGAGTCATGGAATGATTTGTCTACCTAATAATCTGTCTGACTCTCTTTGTTTCGTTCCTTTTTTATTTGATTTATGTGTTTGTTCAGAGACAGATTTGAGATCAGTGTTTTAAGTGTAAAGCTCAGAAGATTCTGCAACATAGCATCATGGATCCACAGTTGGTTGTCGATGCCAATGTAAAGAGACCCTCTAGTAATCACAGTAACAGGAGAAGAGAGATAGAAAGTTCAGGAAATATTTATGAAAATGTGTCCTTCCAGACTTTGGAGCCAAAAAGGACTGCACCTGTACTCTCAGGTAATGAACACATGCAAACAAGCACATGCTGGCACATCTTCACTTACTCAAGGCTCTGATGGATTATACAGTTTCATACAATTAATAGATACAAAAAGAAGACAAAATACAGATATAGTAAATGATAATAAAGACAGTCACACTGACGACCGGCTTGTTGACATTTGGCACGTGTTTTTCGGCGAAAGTCCTTCCTGACGCAACCCTGATTCTCACCCCGGCCGCAGC